>NC_056731.1:131462304-131509804 GCF_019279795.1 Protopterus annectens | reverse complement strand
GAAGTTTTCACTCTGCTCTTCAGTGTGGAAGAAATATTAGCTGAACTGGTAGTTAGTCAGTGTTTGCTGAATTTTGTTATTTGCTAGTAATTACAGGTGTGGCGGTAGTCACATTCTTTGATTTCCTGTCCTTGCCTATTTAAGTGGTACAGTGTGAAATATTTTCTGCTTAAAAACCTCAGCTTTGGACGGCTAACAACTTGCTATATTCAACTGGACGTATAAGAGAATTTAAGTACCTTTATCTGCTTTTTTTTCAAAAAATACAGTATTTAAATTGATTTTAACTGTGTGGAAAGAATATTTAGCTGAACTGGAAGTTTTCACTCTGCTCTTCAGTGCAGAAGAAATATTAGCTGAACTGGTAGTTAGTCAGTGTTTGCTGAATTTTGTTATTTGCTAGTAATTACAGGTGTGGGGGTAGTCACATTCTTTGATTTCCTGTCCTTGCCTATTTAAGTGGTACAGTGTGAAATATTTTCTGCTTAAAAACCTCAGCTTTGGCCGGCTAACAACTTGCTATATTCAACTGGACGTATAAGAGAATTTAAGTACCTTTATCTGCTTTTTTTTCAAAAAATACAGTATTTAAATTGATTTTAACTGTGTGGAAAGAATATTTAGCTGAACTGGAAGTTTTCACTCTGCTCTTCAGTGTGGAAGAAATATTAGCTGAACTGGTAGTTAGTCAGTGTTTGCTGAATTTTGTTATTTGCTAGTAATTACAGGTGTGGGGGTAGTCACATTCTTTGATTTCCTGTCCTTGCCTATTTAAGTGGTACAGTGTGAAATATTTTCTGCTTAAAAACCTCAGCTTTGGCCGGCTAACAACTTGCTATATTCAACTGGACGTATAAGAGAATTTAAGTACCTTTATCTGCTTTTTTTCAAAAAATACAGTATTTAAATTGATTTTAACTGTGTGGAAAGAATATTTAGCTGAACTGGAAGTTTTCACTCTGCTCTTCAGTGTGGAAGAAATATTAGCTGAACTGGTAGTTAGTCAGTGTTTGCTGAATTTTGTTATTTGCTAGTAATTACAGGTGTGGGGGTAGTCACATTCTTTGATTTCCTGTCCTTGCCTATTTAAGTGGTACAGTGTGAAATATTTTCTGCTTAAAAACTCAGCTTTGGCCGGCTAACAACTTGCTATATTCAACTGGACGTATAAGAGAATTTAAGTACCTTTATCTGCTTTTTTTCAAAAATACAGTATTTAAATTGATTTTAACTGTGTGGAAAGAATATTTAGCTGAACTGGAAGTTTTCACTCTGCTCTTCAGTGTGGAAGAAATATTAGCTGAACTGGTAGTTAGTCAGTGTTTGCTGAATTTTGTTATTTGCTAGTAATTACAGGTGTGGGGGTAGTCACATTCTTTGATTTCCTGTCCTTGCCTATTTAAGTGGTACAGTGTGAAATATTTTCTGCTTAAAACCTCAGCTTTGGCCGGCTAACAACTTGCTATATTCAACTGGACGTATAAGAGAATTTAAGTACCTTTATCTGCTTTTTTTTTCAAAAAAATACAGTATTTAAATTGATTTTAACTGTGTGGAAAGAATATTTAGCTGAACTGGAAGTTTTCACTCTGCTCTTCAGTGTGGAAGAAATATTAGCTGAACTGGTAGTTAGTCAGTGTTTGCTGAATTTTGTTATTTGCTAGTAATTACAGGTGTGGGGGTAGTCACATTCTTTGATTTCCTGTCCTTGCCTATTTAAGTGGTACAGTGTGAAATATTTTCTGCTTAAAAACCTCAGCTTTGGCCGGCTAACAACTTGCTATATTCAACTGGACGTATAAGAGAATTTAAGTACCTTTATCTGCTTTTTTTCCAAAAAAATACAGTATTTAAATTGATTTTAACTGTGTGGAAAGAATATTTAGCTGAACTGGAAGTTTTCACTCTGCTCTTCAGTGTGGAAGAAATATTAGCTGAACTGGTAGTTAGTCAGTGTTTGCTGAATTTTGTTATTTGCTAGTAATTACAGGTGTGGGGGTAGTCACATTCTTTGATTTCCTGTCCTTGCCTATTTAAGTGGTACAGTGTGAAATATTTTCTGCTTAAAAACCTCAGCTTTGGCGGCTAACAACTTGCTATATTCAACTGGACGTATAAGAGAATTTAAGTACCTTTATCTGCTTTTTTTTCAAAAAATACAGTATTTAAATTGATTTTAACTGTGTGGAAAGAATATTTAGCTGAACTGGAAGTTTTCACTCTGCTCTTCAGTGTGGAAGAAATATTAGCTGAACTGGTAGTTAGTCAGTGTTTGCTGAATTTTGTTATTTGCTAGTAATTACAGGTGTGGGGGTAGTCACATTCTTTGATTTCCTGTCCTTGCCTATTTAAGTGGTACAGTGTGAAATATTTTCTGCTTAAAAACCTCAGCTTTGGCCGGCTAACAACTTGCTATATTCAACTGGACGTATAAGAGAATTTAAGTACCTTTATCTGCTTTTTTTCAAAAAATACAGTATTTAAATTGATTTTAACTGTGTGGAAAGAATATTTAGCTGAACTGGAAGTTTTCACTCTGCTCTTCAGTGTGGAAGAAATATTAGCTGAACTGGTAGTTAGTCAGTGTTTGCTGAATTTTGTTATTTGCTAGTAATTACAGGTGTGGGGGTAGTCACATTCTTTGATTTCCTGTCCTTGCCTATTTAAGTGGTACAGTGTGAAATATTTTCTGCTTAAAACCTCAGCTTTGGCCGGCTAACAACTTGCTATATTCAACTGGACGTATAAGAGAATTTAAGTACCTTTATCTGCTTTTTTTCAAAAAATACATTATTTAAATTGATTTTAACTGTGTGGAAAGAATATTTAGCTGAACTGGAAGTTTTCACTCTGCTCTTCAGTGTGGAAGAAATATTAGCTGAACTGGTAGTTAGTCAGTGTTTGCTGAATTTTGTTATTTGCTAGTAATTACAGGTGTGGGGTAGTCACATTCTTTGATTTCCTGTCCTTGCCTATTTAAGTGGTACAGTGTGAAATATTTTCTGCTTAAAAACCTCAGCTTTGGCCGGCTAACAACTTGCTATATTCAACTGGACGTATAAGAGAATTTAAGTACCTTTATCTGCTTTTTTTCAAAAGATACAGTATTTAAATTGATTTTAACTGTGTGGAAAGAATATTTAGCTGAACTGGAAGTTTTCACTCTGCTCTTCAGTGTGGAAGAAATATTAGCTGAACTGGTAGTTAGTCAGTGTTTGCTGAATTTTGTTATTTGCTAGTAATTACAGGTGTGGGGTTGTCACATTCTTTGATTTCCTGTCCTTGCCTATTTAAGTGGTACAGTGTGAAATATTTTCTGCTTAAAACCTCAGCTTTGGCCGGCTAACAACTTGCTATATTCAACTGGACGTATAAGAGAATTTAAGTACCTTTATCTGCTTTTTTTCAAAAAATACAGTATTTAAATTGATTTTAACTGTGTGGAAAGAATATTTAGCTGAACTGGAAGTTTTCACTCTGCTCTTCAGTGTGGAAGAAATATTAGCTGAACTGGTAGTTAGTCAGTGTTTGCTGAATTTTGTTATTTGCTAGTAATTACAGGTGTGGGGGTAGTCACATTCTTTGATTTCCTGTCCTTGCCTATTTAAGTGGTACAGTGTGAAATATTTTCTGCTTAAAAACCTCAGCTTTGGCCGGCTAACAACTTGCTATATTCAACTGGACGTATAAGAGAATTTAAGTACCTTTATCTGCTTTTTTTTTTAAAAATACAGTATTTAAATTGATTTTAACTGTGTGGAAAGAATATTTAGCTGAACTGGAAGTTTTCACTCTGCTCTTCAGTGTGGAAGAAATATTAGCTGAACTGGTAGTTAGTCAGTGTTTGCTGAATTTTGTTATTTGCTAGTAATTACAGGTGTGGGGGTAGTCACATTCTTTGATTTCCTGTCCTTGCCTATTTAAGTGGTACAGTGTGAAATATTTTCTGCTTAAAAACCTCAGCTTTGGCCGGCTAACAACTTGCTATATTCAACTGGACGTATAAGAGAATTTAAGTACCTTTATCTGCTTTTTTTCAAAAAATACAGTATTTAAATTGATTTTAACTGTGTGGAAAGAATATTTAGCTGAACTGGAAGTTTTCACTCTGCTCTTCAGTGTGGAAGAAATATTAGCTGAACTGGTAGTTAGTCAGTGTTTGCTGAATTTTGTTATTTGCTAGTAATTACAGGTGTGGGGGTAGTCACATTCTTTGATTTCCTGTCCTTGCCTATTTAAGTGGTACAGTGTGAAATATTTTCTGCTTAAAACCTCAGCTTTGGCCGGCTAACAACTTGCTATATTCAACTGGACGTATAAGAGAATTTAAGTACCTTTATCTGCTTTTTTTTTCAAAAAAATACAGTATTTAAATTGATTTTAACTGTGTGGAAAGAATATTTAGCTGAACTGGAAGTTTTCACTCTGCTCTTCAGTGTGGAAGAAATATTAGCTGAACTGGTAGTTAGTCAGTGTTTGCTGAATTTTGTTATTTGCTAGTAATTACAGGTGTGGGGGTAGTCACATTCTTTGATTTCCTGTCCTTGCCTATTTAAGTGGTACAGTGTGAAATATTTTCTGCTTAAAAACCTCAGCTTTGGCCGGCTAACAACTTGCTATATTCAACTGGACGTATAAGAGAATTTAAGTACCTTTATCTGCTTTTTTTTTCAAAAAATACAGTATTTAAATTGATTTTAACTGTGTGGAAAGAATATTTAGCTGAACTGGAAGTTTTCACTCTGCTCTTCAGTGCGGAAGAAATATTAGCTGAACTGGTAGTTAGTCAGTGTTTGCTGAATTTTGTTATTTGCTAGTAATTACAGGTGTGGGGGTAGTCACATTCTTTGATTTCCTGTCCTTGCCTATTTAAGTGGTACAGTGTGAAATATTTTCTGCTTAAAACCTCAGCTTTGGCCGGCTAACAACTTGCTATATTCAACTGGACGTATAAGAGAATTTAAGTACCTTTATCTGCTTTTTTTTCCCAAAAAATACAGTATTTAAATTGATTTTAACTGTGTGGAAAGAATATTTAGCTGAACTGGAAGTTTTCACTCTGCTCTTCAGTGTGGAAGAAATATTAGCTGAACTGGTAGATAGTCAGTGTTTGCTGAATTTTGTTATTTGCTAGTAATTACAGGTGTGGGGGTAGTCACATTCTTTGATTTCCTGTCCTTGCCTATTTAAGTGGTACAGTGTGAAATATTTTCTGCTTAAAAACCTCAGCTTTGGCCGGCTAACAACTTGTTATATTCAACTGGACGTATAAGAGAATTTAAGTACCTTTATCTGCTCTTTTTTCAAAAAAATACAGTATTTAAATTGATTTTAACTGTGTGGAAAGAATATTTAGCTGAACTGGAAGTTTTCACTCTGCTCTTCAGTGTGGAAGAAATATTAGCTGAACTGGTAGTTAGTCAGTGTTTGCTGAATTTTGTTATTTGCTAGTAATTACAGGTGTGGGGGTAGTCACATTCTTTGATTTCCTGTCCTTGCCTATTTAAGTGGTACAGTGTGAAATATTTTCTGCTTAAAAACCTCAGCTTTGGCCGGCTAACAACTTGCTATATTCAACTGGACGTATAAGAGAATTTAAGTACCTTTATCTGCTTTTTTTTCAAAAAATACAGTATTTAAATTGATTTTAACTGTGTGGAAAGAATATTTAGCTGAACTGGAAGTTTTCACTCTGCTCTTCAGTGCGGAAGAAATATTAGCTGAACTGGTAGTTAGTCAGTGTTTGCTGAATTTTGTTATTTGCTAGTAATTACAGGTGTGGGGGTAGTCACATTCTTTGATTTCCTGTCCTTGCCTATTTAAGTGGTACAGTGTGAAATATTTTCTGCTTAAAACCTCAGCTTTGGCGGCTAACAACTTGCTATATTCAACTGGACGTATAAGAGAATTTAAGTACCTTTATCTGCTTTTTTCAAAAAAATACAGTATTTAAATTGATTTTAACTGTGTGGAAAGAATATTTAGCTGAACTGGAAGTTTTCACTCTGCTCTTCAGTGCGGAAGAAATATTAGCTGAACTGGTAGTTAGTCAGTGTTTGCTGAATTTTGTTATTTGCTAGTAATTACAGGTGTGGGGTAGTCACATTCTTTGATTTCCTGTCCTTGCCTATTTAAGTGGTACAGTGTGAAATATTTTCTGCTTAAAAACCTCAGCTTTGGCCGGCTAACAACTTGCTATATTCAACTGGACGTATAAGAGAATTTAAGTACCTTTATCTGCTTTTTTTTCAAAAATACAGTATTTAAATTGATTTTAACTGTGTGGAAAGAATATTTAGCTGAACTGGAAGTTTTCACTCTGCTCTTCAGTTTGTCCCACCCACCCTCCCTGTTTTTGTTTTGGTGTTAATCTTAGTGGCCTTGCAGCTGCCCGCCCCTCTTGTAAATTTGTGTTTGGATACTCCTTCTGGGCCCATCTCATTTGCTCACTCAACTGAGTGCAGTGAGATCATATTCTGATTTCAGGCACTCCTACTGTGTACAAAGAGAGCATCTGGGAAACAGAAAAAAAAAATAATAATAATTTAAGCTTGTTTCCTGCCTTTCCTGTTAAGTGGTATAGACTATTTGTTGGCTTTTGAGCCCCCAAGCCCTTCTGTGTTGGAGGGAAGCCTTCTAGCTTAGTTTTTTCCCCTATAACTAGCCAGTTTTCTAGTTTCAGCACTCAAATCTGTTTCTTTGATCTCAGCACTTGTTCAGAAAAAAAAAAAAAAAAAAAAAAATTTAATCTGCTTTTACTGTACTTGTGTTTCTACCTACTTTTTTACTTTTGCATCATCTTAAAAGTACTCAATTGTATTTATTACTGCTTGGTGTAACTCATTCTAAGCCTTCTGGCTTAAACACTTGGGCTTCGGACCAGTTGTTTTGCACTGAGAGGGTTTGTGGTCTGCACTGTAGTGGCAGAACAGGTAGCTTACATCCTTCTAGGTTGGGAACTGCTGATTGAGGGCTCAGTGTCTGTTATTCTAAAAGTGTATTAATTCTGGTTTAAGCACTTAGGCTTTCAGGCCAGTTATTTTACATTAAGAGGGTTCGTGGTCTGCACTCTTGTGGGAGGAGAGGCTGGACTCTGCCCTTCTGAGCTGGGAATTTCTGATTGAAGGCTTATAGTGCATGCATATCTGAACTGCTTCTTACTGAAGTTGGTGCCTTGTTTGCTGTGGCATAGACTGGATTCGGGCCTGCTGGATCTAGCTTTGTTTGTGTAACTTGAGCACTAATCCAGGCATTCTCTAAAGTATTCAATTGTATTTATTACTGCTTGGTAGTAACTTGATTAAAGTTTAGCTGTCATTCTAAGTCTTTTGGATTAAGCACTTGGGCTTCAGACCAGTTGTTTTACATTAGGAAGGTTTGTGGCATGCACTGTGGTGGCAGGACAGGTAGCTTTCATCCTTCTAAGTTGGGAACTGCTGATTGAGAGCCCAGTGTCTGTTATTCTTAAAGTGTATTAGTTCTGGTTTAGGCACTTGGGCTTCAGGCCAGTTATTTTACATTAAGAAGGTTTGTGGTCTGCACTCTTGTGGGAGAAGAGGCTGGACTCTGCCCTTCTGAACTGGGAATTTCTGGTTAAAGGTTTATAGTGCCTGAATATTTGAACTGTATCTTACTGAAATTGGTACACCTTGTTTGCTGTAGCATAGACTAGATCCAGGCCTGCTGAATATAGCTTTGTTTATATGCTTGTTGTTTGTTTGCTTGTTATTTCCCTGGAACGCTAATTCCACCTAATACGCGGCTTCTCAGCACTTCTGTGGCTCACTAGTGATATCTGCATTGCTTACTGTACTTATTTCCTTGTTTCACTTGAAAGAAAGTTACTGCTTGTCGTTTTTGCATATAAGTTACCTGTAACACATTGCACTTAAGTTACCTGGCACTTGCTGACTAAAGCAATTATATAAGTCAGCACTAAAAATTAAAAGCACTACACCCTCACTCCCCACTGGCCCTGGTTTTCAATTATTAAGGAATTCCCAATATTATTCTAGCATGTCCAAAGGTCAGTTGTCAGTCTCCTCTCCGGTCCAGCTGGTGAATCTGGGAATCTTGAGGCAATGTTACAACTGCCTCATGTACACAGACAACCCTCTCCTCCTCCCAACAAATTCCAACACATGTGAGAGATGCAACCATATAGCCAAACTGGAGGCTAAGCTCTCTCAACTCAGTACTGGCATAACCAGTCAGGAGGAGAAGGAAACCATACTCACTACAATTCCAGTCTCACATAGACCTACCACGACAGCAAACCAAACACATAATCACACAAAAACATACTGGAGGCTCTAAATAAAGATCTGCCAAGCAGCAGAGACCTCCAAAGCAGACACCCAAGCAGCCGCTACCCCAAAACAAAACACGTGCAACACATATCTCACAAAGCCAGTGTGCCAAACAGTCACAGCCCTTAAGACTAAACAACACACCTGATACACTTGTAATAGGTGACTCTATCATCAGGCACACTGGCGTCCGCTCACCAGGCTGAACAAGGAGAGGGTCACGGTGAGCAGCCTGTCGGGTGCTAGGATCCGCCACATAACACAAGCACTCAGGTCACTCCAAGGCAAGTACAAATATGACTCAGTCATTGTCCATGCTGGTGTGAATGACCTGAGATGTACCTCCCTGGACTACATGAAAAGAGACATAAAGGAGCTCTCTGAGCATGTAGCCCAGGCCGGTATGACCCTGACCTTGAGTAGCATCTTACCCTCACCAAGAATGATGCCACAATATGAAGACAAGATGATCAATTTCAACAATTGGCTTAAGTACTGGTGTCATTCAAAGGGGATCCAATGCCTGTCAGCTTGGAATGATATGCTCGACAAGCCACGATGCTTCGCTAGGGACGGCTTGCACCTGTCATCCCTGGGCTTTCGGATATTGGCAAAGGCTCTTGCTACCCCATAGTGCCTTTTTTGGCAAGGCTCAAAAGACAAACCCACCTCCATAGGT
This sequence comes from Protopterus annectens, assembly GCF_019279795.1. Classification (NCBI taxonomy): domain Eukaryota; kingdom Metazoa; phylum Chordata; order Ceratodontiformes; family Protopteridae; genus Protopterus; species Protopterus annectens. Next base: position 131,500,816 of record NC_056731.1, on the reverse strand, counting down.
ATCACAAGGGATAAGAAACTAAGAGTAATGCTACTCAACGCCAGAAGTCTAAACCTCAAGATGCATGCACTCGAAACTCTCCTTAGCATGGAGAACATCGATATCTGTGCAGTAAGAGAAACCTGGTTCAGGACTCTCGAGAGCACCCCAGCACTACCAGGTTATACCTCATACCATCCTTTTCGCCCCAAAACTTGGACCGAACCACAAAAGGAGGGGGGGTATCGATATTCATCAAAGATACCCACACCTCCAGGTTGGTGGCAAAGCACGAAGCATCAGAGACTATCCATGTGCAACTAACAGTGGGTAAAACTGCCTTCCAGTTTATAGCCTGCTACAGACCACCCTCCCAAACCCAGGAACCCCACTCGGCCTTCCTGAGAACACTGGAAAATATGAAGATCTCTCCAAACACCATTATATTGGGCGACTTCAACTACCCAAACATAGACTGGGAGCATTACTCTAGCTCCAACACCCTAGCCCAAAGGTTCCTAGAATTTATAAACTCAAATGCTATGGAACAACTTGTTACCACTCCCACAAGAGGGGAAAACATACTGGACCTGATCATCACCAACATGGGGACTCTATGCTCCAGACCAGAAGTGTATCCCTCACTGGTAAGATCAGACCATAAACTAATCTCACTGGATATTCACATCCCGACCCAACCCCTGCCCAGAAAACCACAGTGAAAAACTTCTCTAAAGCAAATTTTACACTCCTCAAAACTGAGGTGGAATCCTTCAAAGCCCCCGGGCCTGTGGAAAATACAGCCCAGACCACAGAATCCTTTATAAACGCATTCTATGAACACCTTCAGGAATGCATGGATCATGCGATCCCAAATAAAATCAAGACCCAATCCTCCAAAGGCAGACGTCCTGTCTGGTGGACCCCAGCCATAAACAAACTATACAATAGAAGGAGGAAGCTACTAAATGATAAAGCAAAATCCCAAAAAGGGAAGGCATCACTGATCAGTATTAGCAAAAAATTATGGGCACACATAAAATTGTCTAAGGCCAGCTTCGAGAGAAAAATTGCACAGGACACTAAGGATAATTACAAGGCTTTCTTTAGTTATGTTAGGAACCTGGGTGGTAATTCCCAGATATGCTCAGAATTAGTCCAAAATGACAAAAAATACACCGAACCCACAGACATTGCCAACATCCTAGCTGACAGGTTCAGCGCAAACTCCCCCCCCCCCCCATCCCCACCAAAAGGGCAAATATCTATCCCAGCAGATTGCTGCCCCCCTGACATCTCAGATGCTCAGGTAAGAGCCGCCCTCTCCAAAGCAAAAAACACAGCATCAATGGGACCAGATGGTGTCCTGGGCTGCGTCCTACATGAACTCAAAGAAGAGCTAAACCCAAACATAAAACTACTGTTCAATCTCAGCCTTACTACAGGATATGTGCCCAAAGAGTGGCGTACAGCAACAGTGGTCCCTCTCCATAAAGGTGGTGCCTCAACGGATCCTGGAAACTATCGCCCCATAAGCCTGACTAGCTTGGTCTGCAAAGCTATGGAAAGGATCATCATGGACCTCATAAATAAAGATATTGGGGACCTACAAACACTGGATCCTACCCAGTTCGGCTTTGTTAAGGGCAGATCCTGCCTCTTAAACCTGGTTGATTTCTTTGAAACAGTCACCAAGGCCATTGACGAGGGGAAGGTGGTCCACACAGCCTACCTGGACCTCGCAAAAGCCTTCGATACAATACCCCACTCGGGCATTATAGATAAGCTCACCAGATTAAATATAAACCCCTATGTCACTAGATGGATTGCAAATTGGCTCAAGGACAGAACCCACATGGTTAGAATTGCTGGAGCCATGTCAGACTCCAAAACCAGTTACAAGTGGTGTCCCACAAGGCTCAGTCCTGGGACCTCTCTTGTTCGGTATATATTTCTCGGAGGTACAGGCCAACACGGAAGGACTGTGGCTAACCAAGTTCGCAGATGACTGCAAACTGGGTGCCATAATCGACTCTCCAGCCGACACAAGCATCCTCCAAAAGGGCCTCATAGAAACAGACAACTGGTGCCAGAGCCATGGCCTCAAGCTAAATGCCAAAAAGTGTATAGTCATCCCCTTTGGCAAAAACAAAGTGCCCACAAATTACCACATAGGTGGAAATCCATTAAGTACAGAAGAAGTAATTAGGGACCTCGGGACCCAAGTTGATAGCAATCTCTCATTTGACAACCACGTGGCCAAAGTGGTTAGAAAAACATTTTATATAGCCCACCTAATCATGAAGGGATTCACATCTAGATCAGGGGAGGTCATCGTGCCTCTTTACTCATCCCTCATCAGGCCCATAATTGAGTCCAATGCCCCTTTTGGGATGTACCTTACCAGACACCTGCAGCAACTGGAAAGACCCCAAAAGTACCTCACCAAGAGGATCAAAGGGATCAAACAGATGCCATATGCTGCCCGGTTAAAGAAACTCCAGCTCTACTCAGTGGCATACCGCCTGTTCAGAGGAGATCTGTGCCTGACGTATAAAGCCATGTCCAACCCGGAATTAATGGACATGCTGCACCTCAGAAAATCCAAATCCCATCGAGCTACGCTCGAGAGACTTGAACCTCAGCACTGAAATAAATAGGACATGCTGGAGGGACAGATTCATAACCCAGAGGCTCCCTTCACTCTGGAATAAAATCCCAGTCCAGGTTAGGCAGAGTCCCTCATTGACTCTCTTCAAGAGGAATCTTGATGAGTGGATGGGAGATCGTAGGTTTACCCCGGGTATCACTTCTGTGTCACTGTTAGATAGAGGCACAGTATACTAACCTCGAAAAAGGGCATAGCAAAATAAATTTAAAATGGGTGGCGAAAGCCAAACACATTCTGGCTAGGCTTATAAATGCCCTAGGGCAGATAGCCTAGTATGAACCTATGAACCTATGAACCTAATAAAAGGAATAAATAAACTATACAGGGGGCAGGCATGCTAAATGCACATATCTAGTACTGCAGGGAATACATATGTAAAACAAGACAGAGCACCTATTTTATACATCTTGCACTACAGTCTGTTTCTTATTCTTATGCAGTTGCTTTTAATTTCAAAAGGCGCAAGCACTAACTGTATTCTGCACTGTAATATTTAGCATTTGAATAACAATCTCTGCACAGAATTGTTGTTGTGTCTCGGCTTTTCCTGGATAGGGGTCGCCACAGCGGAACTCCGGTCCACTAATGATTGGCAGTAGATTTTTACGTGCCGAGTTGCCAGCCCTGACGCACTACCTTCAGCGAAGGTACTCCCATTCACGCATGTCTCCACACAGAAGACGCTTTAGCTGAGAATCCAACTGGACAGCGTCTTACTGTGAGGTGACAACGTTACCGCAGTGGAGTATACAAACTCTTATTCATAAATTTCCATGTATACAGTATCCAATATGATGAAGAAGAGGTACCATATGTAGATTTCCATAACAGTTTTTTTAGATTCATCAGATATTTGTTCTCCAGTAATCTTTATATAGTAATTCCAAAAATCGGAGTCAAACTTTAGAGTGCCTTCTCATAGTATCTTATTGATAGGTGAGATACTTAATTTTTTATCATCTGTCTTTTCAAGACACCTAATAAAAAGCTGAACTTGAAGTTGAAGGGTTGAACATGAAGCTGTACACAGCTGCGTGTGCTTGTATTAAGTTAATAGGTTATGGGAGTGTTCTGGGTGTGTATGTGGTTTCTTGTTTGAGGTTTCTGTTAGAAGAAAAATCTTGTAAAATGTGACATATAAAAACTGTACAAAGTAATAACCTGCCAAACATTAATGGGTGAATGTATACAAAAGCTGGAATTAGACATTGAAAAAGATGTCATATACAATACATGGGAATAATGACATCTTACCATAATGGTGACTCTTTCCATACTATCCTGGAACGTTAATGATCTCACAGGTATAGACAAAAAGGAAAGAATACTTAATTATATCATGAAATACATAGTGCAAACAGAAATGCTGCAGGAGACATATTTGGAAAGAACTGAGCATGTGAATTTGGTAAAGAAAGGATTTCAGAATGGACATTCTATTAAATATCGGGGACAAAGGAGGTCCAGTAGTGATAGAAGATGAAAAAAAGATAATAATGGCAGATTTATAGTAATAAGGAGCTACTGGCAAGGGATAAGGATTATACTGGTATATATTTATATTCCACCAAAACTACCATCATTTTGGGAGAAATAATCAGTTTTCAGCAAGGAATATTACAGGTGGGGGCAGGAATTTGATTTGCAAGAAAGAGGATGTATCTGGGGGGCCTAGAAGAAAAAATATAACAAAACTGGGTAGACTTCATAAGAAATATATGAAAATATTTGCTATGAATGACATCAATTCAGTAGCAGAAACTTGGAGAGAATTTACATATAATACTCCAAGCTACAACAACTGGGTTAGACTTGATAGAAATTATATTTCACAGAGGCATGTCCATTTCAATGAGAACTCTGATACACATCGAATAACTATTTCAGATTATGCACCAATAATTACTTCTATGACAATGCTGGGTAATGAAGTAAAGAGGAGACACTGGTGTTTCTCCACCAACCTGTTAAAAAGAGAGGAATTTAAGGAATGGGTAGTGGAAAGTATCCATGAGTTATTAGGGAATATAAAAAGTACTCCAGAATTTATAGCTAGTGAGTGGTATTAAATGAAAGTGTAGTTTAAAAATAAGGTACAAATAAAAGAAAGAGAGATCCGGTTAAGAAATAATAAGAATTATGTAGAGGGATTGACAAAGGTTAAAGTATTACAAAATAAAGGGCCTCTCAAAGAATAACAGGATGCAAAACTGCAGAGTTCTAAAGAGAAACTAAGGGAATACCTGGATAATATGCATGAGTTCAGAAAGACTGCTGTTAAGCAAAAGGTTTTTCATCACTCCAGAGCACAAAAATGTTTGGCAGAATGACTTAGGCAAAAGAAAGCAGAAAGAGTTGTTGCCAAACTTAGGGAATCTATAACAAGAAAAATAACCAGAGATATCCTGTAGAGGTATTAGAGATATTGCAGAACTTTTATGAAAGTTTGTATAAAGCAGAAAAGTAAGGTAATAAAGAAAAAGCACAAACAGAAATATTTATGGAAGATTTAAATATACCAAGGTTAGAGGTAGATGAGGTGTAACAACTAACACTTAAGATGGGAGGAAATGAGATAAGAATGCTGATGTATAACCGATCTACAGGGAAGTCTCTAGGAACAGATGGTATTCTGGTGGAAGTTAGGAGGGAAGAAAGTGATAAAAATCTGGAAGGTTTTGTTTAACAGCATTTTAAAAGGAGAGGAGGAACCAACAGCCTGGAAAAAAAAGTTGTGGTGGCTGTAATACCCACTGATTCAGCATTATATAGGCCCATATAAATTCTAGACAATTCTATAAAGTGTTTATGTCTATAATGGCCAAAACAATTGCAAAGGCAAAGCCAAACTTGATAGACATGGACCAATGTGGACTTGTGGAGGCAAGTATTTGACATTAAATGAACAATGATGATTCACAGGGAAGCAGAATGTAAGAAAATGCTGCTGTTATTGATGGATCTTGATGCAGAGAAAGCACTGATAGAGTAAACTGAGATTTTGTGTGTAGAGCAATGGAATAATTTGCATTTCCTGATACAATAACAAGGTTAATCAGAAGGATATATGAGGGATCAGACGCAAAAATCAAAGTGGCAGGGTTACTCTCTGATAAGTTGTGTATGCCAGTGGTTCAAAATATAATGCAAATAACAAAGGGGAAAGAGGACACCCCAGTCTGGTTGTTCCGTTCAAAGAAAATAAGGGACTCAGAAATTTAATGATATAATTGGTACATTGTTCAAGAAAAGTTGGCATTGTATGCAGATTATATCACTTTGTACCTGATGGAACCAGAGGACGTCACAGTGTTGTGGAATATTCTGAGACAGTTCTGTTATTTTTGGGAGGATGTAACATTAATGAAGATAAAACAAAGGTGGTAGTTGTAAATTATGAATTCACACAGGAAATGGTAATACCTATATTTATTGCAATATGATAAAATGAAGCATTTAGGAGTACAGATTTAAAAGGAGTCAGTATGGCAGCTAAGAATATTTAGGAAGAGACTAAACAAAAGATAATACAAAAACTGAGAAACTTATAGCTCTTGCCTATAGATATAGACAGCAAGATACAAGCAGCAAAAATGTTTTTAGTCCCTTTTGTTTTATACACAAGACAGGCTTATTTTTTATTATCCAAAGGAGAAGTTGTGAACAGAAGAGCTGAAGGATTTTATTTGGGAGGGGAAGAGGGCAAGACTTAAGTGGGATAAGCTGATCCTCCAAAAAGAACAAAGAGGTTTAGGGTGACCTGATTTGAAGTGAGAGGTTCTGGATGACTTCATATGAAGTGATACTTCAGAGCTACACAGTTAAGGCATCAGAAAGCTACAATTCAAAGTGGAAAGGAATGATGATGAAGCAGGGGGGAAGTCAAGAAATAAGGAAAGAGTGACATTTTTGGCAGAGATCCTAAAGGAAAATAACAACTGTCAGACTATTATACTCATAAAGTAAACTAAGACAACACTGGAAGGGAGAAAGGATATTCTGCTAATAGAGATGACTGTAGTTGGGGTACACGGAATAGACAAGAGAGGGTTGGAATTCACAGAAGGAAGCTGGCAAAGGAACCAAGGTACTAGGAACAAATAATCAGAAGGAAAGATAATAGAATGGGAAGAGGCCAAGAAGACATTTGGATTGTAGACTAGTGACTGCCTGCCCTATCAGGGATTGATATAGGAGTATAGACAGAGAAAGGGATAGAGGAATCTTAAATTAAAGCCCTGCACTGGTTGAGTTTTTAATTGAATCTAAAACAGAAGCTGCTGTTAAAAAAGGATAATTAGTATGGCATATAAAGTATTGCATGGTAACTATAGAAATTATTCAGAAGACGTCAGAAAAGATTGGGAAGAGAGATTAGATATGGGATTCACAAAGAAACAATGGGAGGATATATGTATAACTCCTAGATATGCAACAAAGTCTAGATTATTTATGATTTTTGTCTAGAAATGTTTGCATAGACACTTTTATACCCTATGCAGACTCCAAAGAACGTCTCCTTAGGTAGATGGCACATGTTGGAGGTGTGATGGGGAAGAAAGAGGTAACAGGGAACATATGTTTTGAGAGTATAGTAAGTTAGCAGAATTTTAAGAATCTCTACAGAGTACTCTGTCAGGAATACTGGCTGAATAAATGAGTGTAACTAAGGTTTTTTTTTTTTTTTTTTTGAGCTGGGGTACTGGATCTGAATTGCTTAGAAACAGTAAGGCCTTGTAAGTTTATTTCTGGTGGCTACCAAAACGTAACTACTAATAAATGGAAATCAAAATCTAAAGCAACTATATTTGAAGAAGTGATTATTGTAACCAAGATAAAAGAACAGGAAGTGGGATCTTTAGAAAAGGGTAGGAGTAAATTATATAGAAAAAAATGTTTTGGAGGAGTAATATGGTTTAAGAGACAGCAAGAATTGAATAATTTATCTAATGTTGCTTAGATTATGCATCACGTATGTTAATGTTTGTAAATAGGAACTTGTTAATATGGTTTGATTACTTTTACATACATTTAAGTTTGCCTATGTCTCAAGTGATAATTCAATAAAGATATTTAAAAAATGTAGCTCAGGTAGAAATGAAATTGTTAGCAACAGTGTGTGCATGTGAAAGAAATTCCATCTTATATGTGTGGACTATTATTTCAAAGTCCATGAAATAAACTAACAGGCACAACAAGTGCAACTGCAATTACTGCATTAAAGCTTAAACTCTCTAGGCAGGGGATCTGGAAATGGTCCACAACACAAAGTCAGAAATTCAGATTCAGGATGGAAGTCAGGGATTACTGATGGGGCAACAGTAGCAACAAGAGTTGGGGATGCAGCATCTGAGGTTATGTTTTATTGTGCAAGAAAAACATGTCGACCCCACCACCACCAGATAAAAAAACCTGACATGGAACAAGAAGTTAAGCCTCCACTTTTCAAAACTCACATAAGATCCTGTCCCTTCAGTCACCTGTAAAGGCCAAGAAGGTAATCTGTATCAGAAGAGATGGGACACATCATGACTTACAACAAAATGTGGTAGCCCTGGAGAAATCAAACTGACATATGAAGAGACAAAACTAAGCCAAAATGTAGTTGGTCAAGAGTAAAGGAAACAAATGGAAGCTAAAGACAAACTGAATAAGTTGGAGAACTGCTAAAATATTTAATACTTTTGTTACGCAAGAGATGAGAACTTCAGAACAACACCAATATATACACCATAATTTAAATTGCTCCACCATACTAATGTGTATTAACCCTACCACCACCCATGCCCCAGTACAACCCTATACCTCACCTTACCAAAGTTCCTTTTCATAACACTATCACTACTCAAAACACATGTATTTGAAGTTAGAGCTAGGGTTTTGGTTAACTAATCACAAAAGGAATCTATTTGTTTTCCTTTCGCAATCGGTTGAAGTTCAGACCTTTTTGTTTGGTAATTTTTCAAAGTGACAGCATAGATCAACTGTGTTTTGATGCCTGTGGATGTAGATATATCAACATATAACACACACATACATAATATGCATAACATGCACATACACACACACACACACACATACATACATATATATATATATATATATATATATATATATATATATGTGTGTGTGTGTGTATATATGTATATATATATATATATATATATATATATATATATATATATATATATATAAACGTATTTATATATATATATATATATATATATATATATACACACACACACACACACACACACACATACACGACTAGATGCACATACAGTGCACACATTTGTGTGCAATATAAATGACTGTAGGAGCTCAGAAAATGACTTTAGAACACATTTCTATATACATACATACTTAAATGTTACTGTTTATCTTCTGTTCATGACTTAATAGTTATAAATATTAGGATTCCTGTGCTAATGAGTCACACATTTTTCAGGTTTTCTCTTAGTCTGAATATTAACTGTATCCTTAAATAATTAGAGTATGACAGTATCCACTCAGGAATATACATCTACACATTATCTGTGCCAAAAGTCTAAAACATCATTTTATTATTTTGCTAGGAATTCTAAGATATAGTTATCATAACTGTGATTATATTTCTATTTTATTATTAGTTTTAGTAATTATATGATATGATGAATGACATGCTCACCACCAAAAGATATTCAAACACGTAAATTGTCTTAAAAAAAAAACTGGGACTAATTTAATCATGACAAATATGATGAGCCACAGTTATTCAAAAATGGGTTCAACTTATTAAAGAAAGCAAGTGATCGGAGGAAAGAAAGCCTTTACCTTTGGAGAAGAAATCTTTACATAGACAATGATTGGGGCCAATGAGGTCTTACTTAGTTGAGCTGGGTGGTTTATTGTGTCAGCATCAAGTACCACCAACTGTAGTGTTCTTGCTAGTTCAAAAATTCGTTCAATTTCACTCTGAATTTCTGCTGCAGATTCAATAAAAACTATTAATGAAGTGTTTAAGCAGTCAGATGCACTTAAGTATTTTTATCACAGCACATCAAAACTTAAAAATTATGATTTAAACAAGTATATTCAGGTTTCTTCCAAGTTTCCACCCCCCCCCCCCCCCCCAAGTAGTTTCCTCACTAGGGTAAAAGAGAACAGTCACAAATGGCATATATCATTCACAGCTAAACAAATTACATTTTTAAAATAAAAGAAATATTAATTTAACCTTATCTCTTCAGTGCTGTAATACTATTTGGAAGCAAAATTTTCCTCTAATTTTGTTTTCAAGCAAAGTACAATGGATTGGAAGGAAGTTTTAACATTGTATCAAAGAGCATTTTGTAAAACCACTGCATAGACTGTTATTTCTGCAGACTCAGCTAACAGCTTACTTTGTGTTAACTACAGAAATTGGCGCATCTGATTTAACAACCTTGCATAGCGTTGCACAGTATTTAAACATATAAATCTACCTATAGTCTGTAATGAAGTAAGAATTTAGTTATTAGTGTTACTCTATAAAAAACATGACTAGCAGGAAGCTTTACTTATCAAACATATAACACATTAATTACCACTGAAGACTTGTAATACTGCAGTGAAAAGTTTTATGAAGTAAACCTTTCTGCACTGAAAATCAGTTGCAATTTTTGTAAACTTAATGCAAAACATTTCACCAGATAACACCACACCCAAAGACAATGAAATACAGAGCTCTGGTGAAGGGTTTTTGACAACCTGAAAGCTTGAGTAACTGAAAAACTCATTTTGGTGCAATAAAAGGTATTGCATGACATCTATGTTCCAGTGACTTTGACTTTTCTGTTGCTGGACGGACATGGCATTTCGTACATTTTTTCTACAGCTCATAACATGTACTCTTTACTGACATAGTTGCTCTTCAGGCAGAAGAAGGTATTTTTCCAAAGTGGCTATAGAAAATTCTCAGAATATCTCATATTCAGCATATTAATCACTGCTACTGTAGCCTTAACTTATATGGGTTACATCCTTCCAAGGATATAATAACTGACCAGCTGCCAAATATCAGGGCACCTTCCACAGACCCAAACCATTAGTCGACTTGAGTTGTGTTCACTAAAAAGACAATGTTTGAGTATCAAGGCCTTCAGAGCTTTACTGACATTGAAGACAGTGCTCCTCTGTGGGCTTTCAAGGATGGTCAGTTGGCTTGTGCTGTTCCTTTGCTGGGCACTTAAGTTCCCTTTTGGGAAAAACCTTCCAGACTAAAAATGCATTGCTTTATTCTTCTTTCCTGCTTTGGAAAGTTATTTTTAAGCTAGTAGTTTGTGTTTTAACAGACTTTCAGGAGACTACACTTTTTAATGGGAGCACACTTTTTTTCCCTGTCAGTTTAAAAGTTGCTTAAAGTAGTTGAGAAACATTTTTTTCTGTGGATAAATCATATTTATTTTACATTGTGCAAAGTGTTTTAAAGTTGTTTTTATTTTGTTTTTGTGTAAAAAAGTGACTTTTAAAGACTTTAAATTTGAACTGGTTTACTTCGATTGTTTTTCATGGAAAAGAGGCATCATTTTTGGCTTGACCATGAAATAATCTACAGGTCCCATGGTCAGTACTTCTACCGGCCACAAAAAGAGAAAGTTAACAAACAGCCTGTGCCACCTCAGCAGGTTGGGAATTTGCCTCAGCACAGGTAGGTGATTCTGCCTTGGCCAAAACTGGCTCCTCAGACCCCTCATCTTTTTTACCCTTTGTTTACCCTTCTGACGTAGCATCTACGGGGTTAGCCATGTCCTGTGAAAGCTGCTGGGGTCCCTTCAGTGGGAAAGGGAGAGTCACTAATGTTCTCCTGGTAGTTGGAACAGGGAATGCTTCCCTATTTGATCAGAATGTTGTGCCCATCCCTGGGAAGCTGCTGCTGTTGCCATTAATAACATTGTTAGCTCCATGTTTCCTGTTAAAAAGAAACAGAAATCTAAACGTGTATTTACACTTCATCAAATTTCATTAGTTTACTTAATCTGTATCAGGGTCTAATTCAGGCTACTGACCCTTCTTATTAGGTAGTTTCTGGTAAAAGAAAGAGGAAGCTGGTCAGCTGTTATATCCTTGGCAGAATATAACCCATACAGCTAAGGCTACTGCAGCAGTGATATTTGAACATCTACTATTATGGTAAATTTACTTACAGGAGTGTACTTTTTTTGAGTTGGCTTATATACATGCTTCTGCACAACACATGAATTTAACAGGAGAATAGCAGTAGCAGTACAATATACCAATAATTACACTATCTGTATGATCTGCATCTGATAAAGACATTATCAAAGTCCTTCAGGTGTTGGTCAGTGCAACTTTTGCGCGACTAGCAATGTTGATTTGACACTGCTACAGCAGTCACTATGGCAGGTTTACTGCTGTTCATGCACTAAGTAATGCACTTATCATGGTGACTGATTTGGCATCAGTATGGCCACCCAACACACTGCACCGTTTGGTTGTTTAGAAATGAATGTTATGCTCTACACTTTTTGGCTTTACATTAGAGGATTACTACAGTGAATGATGTGGGCCTTCTCCTTAGGCAAGCTGAGTGAAACATTACTTGGCAGTAAAAACTGATGAGAGACAGAATGGTATGTCGTACATTTGACATATAAAATTATTAGACATGAGGCAGACTTTTAAAAGAAGCAGACCTTACTTTATCTAAAGCTATGAATGTGTACAGTTTAAGTGAAATTACAGGCACATGGCTGACGAAGCTGGTGTGTAGTATAACATACATCAAATAAAAGGGTTAAAAGGAAGTATATAGGGAAACTGCACAATAACAGTAAAAACAGTGAGAAATGGAACAACGCTCAGGAATTATGAAGCAGTTGAAATACACTTATGTACTATGTGTAACTATGATCACAAGAGGAGGAAGTGCCCAGCAGTCAGTTTTAGGGTGGTAGACAGTTGAGCAGCACAGTCTCTAAGTACCCACCTCTGAATCCTGTCAGGACCAACTGCTTTTCTAGGATTTACTCAGCTTAGGGTCCACTGAACATCTGCTGGGTTGAGGCAGAGCATTTCATCACCTTGTTTAATTGGGAGTTTTGTTGCCATGGTATTGTTTCCTTCATCAGACTTGCCAAAGTAGATATTAAGCTTATTCAGGAATTCAGTGTTGTCATCACATTGAGAGGAAATAGGAATGTAGTCTGTTAAAGCTTGTATCCCTTGCCACAGACACCTAGAGTCCCTCAGGTCAGAGAAGTGACCTTGAATTCTCTGACCATAGGCATGCTTTGCCTCCTTTATTCCTCTGTTTAGTTCTGCCCTGGCCTCCCTGAGGGTGTCCTTTGATTTGAATGTGTATTCTGTGGTTTCAGGAGCTCATATACCCCACTCGTCAGCCAGAGATTCTGGTTTGCCCATGTGGTGATGCTCTTGGTGACTGTGACAACATTCACACACTTTGAGATATAGGCCATCACAGAGTCTCTATACTCCTCTAGGTTGATCTGGTGATTCCCTGTAGCCACCTCCTTAAAGACATTCCAGTTTGTGCTTTTGAAACAATCCTGTAGTGCAGAGACTGCTCCCTCTGGCCTTACCTTTACTTGTTTCTGTGATGGTTTACTTCTGTTTAACAGTGGTCTGTATAGAGGAACTAGCATAATAGCAAGATGGTCCAAGTTACCCAAATGTGGATCGGGTACTGCCTTATTAGCTACTTTTACATTGGCGAAGATCTGGTCCAGTATGTTCTCCCCTTTTGTTGCAAAGTTCACGTGCTGGTGGTAGCAGGGTAGTACAAATTTCAGGTTGGTTTAGTAGAAGTCAAACTCTGGATTCTTGTTCTGCATATGATTTTTGGACTGATAAAGTGTGGCCAGTGCCTCACTGGTATTGGCACAGGAAGGGATTTAAGCTGCTGTGATACTCACACCACTAAACTCCCTTGACAAGTAGAAGGGAATACATTTTAGCAACATGAACTAAATGTTCTCAGAGCACTTTGTGGTAACCAGCTTGTAGTTGGTACACCAGTTGTTGTTTATGTAAATAAAAACACCCCCTCCTCGAGATTTACCACTGAGGGACTGGTTCCTGTCACCTCGAAATAGTGTCATCCCATTCTCATAGATTGCATTATTATTTATATTGGAGTTTAACCATGTGTCTGTGAACACAAGCAAATAACTGTTTTCTAACCTCACTTTGCATAGAGAGCTCCAGCCTTATGTTATCCATCTTATTATCCAGGCAGTGAACAGTAGCATAGAGGGAAGTGCAGGCCTGTGAGGGTTAGCCTTGTATCTGGCAGTCACACAAGACTGAGAATCTCATTTCCTTGATCTTACACATCTCTTCCTTTTTATATGCATCTTATGGGTGGTGAAAGTCAGATTTACTTGATCGATACATTTTTGGCCACGATAATTCCAAGTTCATGGAGTTCTTGGAGTGTATTAGGCATTATAGGTCTCTCTAGCAACAGCCCATCAAACACACAGCATGGCGAACTTCAACATCAAATTTTCAAGAGTCTATCAGCATTATAACTTAGCATACCTTCAGTATTTCCCCCAATTCTGTTTTTTTTTTCCCTCTAGATTTCAACATAAAACAAGACAAATAATGCACATTTCTCTGTCGAGCTAAAGCAGCCACTGCCACACAAAGTACCGCCATGTTGCAAAGCAAAATGAATATCTCCTTAGCTACAGTGGTGTACTCCTCCTCAGGGTAGTATAATTTGGATTCCTCCAAGAAAGTTACTGTGCTCCTTTCATTATTTGCATATTCCTGGGACTCCTGGCAGCCATATTGCACAAAAGTACAGGTAAATGTAGCAGGATATCAGATGATCTGAAGCTCATAATCAGTGCAGTACTGTTAAGGAAATACTCCTAATATTCTGGACCACACAAACCTGTGGATATGGACTGGTTCTGCTGGTCCACAGTGTCAATCACAGTGTGTCTGCCCTTACAAGTGGTATATTACCAGCCACAGGTCCTGGAGGGGGTGTCCACATACGAAGGATGGTCCTGGAGGGGATGTCTATGTAGCAAGGCCAAAAATAACTGTTCATAAGTTCAACAATTATCTCTAAGCTTACTGCCAGGGATACAATAAAGAAGCTCAGACATCTTCCCGCACTTGTGGGAGATTAACACTATCTCCATTATATAGATTTTCTCCATATATCTTGGTGAAACTTTGCAATCAGCAGTCCAGTCATCCAGTCTGATTGTACAGGTGGCTTAGGAAGTACTCTGATGGATATGCAAGGGCATCCTATTGTAGGGATGAGGGATAGGTTACTTTAGGTACACACACACACACACACACACACTCACACAGACACACACACACACACACACACACACACACACACACACACACACACACACACACACACACTCTAAATAGTACTGCATGACAATTGATGTGTGTGTGTGCTGGATGTTGCATATGTACCTGACAGGCTGCCATGTATATGCAGATCACTATCAATGCACATGTTGGAGCTGGATGTGGTCACAGTACCAGAGTTTACAGTATGCAAACAGTAATGTTCTCATCTACATAACTGTGTTTTTACCAGACGTCAGTCTAAAGCATGTTATATACGTATACCTGGTGCACTGAGACATGATGCCTATTTGTGACTGTCCAATACAGGAACAGAAGAACTCCTCATGTGGTGTGAGTGGGTATAGCCTATACGAAGCTAATATTAGGGACCTAATGTTTTATGAATGGAACCCTGCACTTCTTCCTGTTGAGACTTTGTATACTGGTGAGATTTCTACAGCCACCTGTACCATAAATGAGTATCCTCTGACTGCAGCAACTGGAACAGTCACTCATATCCACAGCCATTCCTGGTGTCTAATGCCACCTGTGTTTAAACAGAGCTAGGGTAAGCACTCTCACAGCTACCATGGGAACGAGAGTCTCTTCTTTACTGAAGCTGTCCATTGCACTACAGCCATTTTGTAGACTTATGAACAGATGCCTCAAGAAGCAGCAGGAATGATACGACTATACAACCAACAACACACAACTTGAAGTGTCTTTACAAATGTATACGTTTATAATAAATGGACAGCACAGCACTGCAAGTGAGAAATAATGCTCAAGACATGTCATTTATTTATTTTATTTTACATTTGTTGACCAGGCTAGTCCAGTTGGATATATGTCCATTTTCAGCAGAGGCCCGGGGAGAAAAGCTCCTCGAAAACACAGTACAATTTATATAAAATGACAGTTTTTACGGATGCAGGTACAATACATGTTTAGGCAATTCTTTACATGACAGTTTTTACAGATGTGAGTACATTAAATATATACAAAATTATTTTCACTTCAATACATTTCTGCTTGCAGAATCGTATTACTTATCATATTTGGTTAGTTATAGGAAGATATTGATAAAGACATTTAATTAATATATAAAAGCACATTTTCTTTATGGTTATCAATTTATCATACTAGGTCATACTAGGATTACAATACAATGAAATAGTAACAGGTGCCCCGTTAAGAAGTGTGTGCCATATATGTGTGGAACTTTGCAGCCACTTTCTGGCACTCCTGCTACTTATGAGGAGGTGTACCTGCAGATGCCACAGTGTTGTACTGTGGAATGCGATAACACAATGATGAAATCTGGGTCTACAAAGATGGCTCCGTTACACTCAGTCATCGGCTACAGTCACTATATACATATCTTACCATACATAAACCCTCCTGAAGTATGACTACAGCTGAGATAATATACAACACATTAACATCCAGCAGAGAAGCTCTAGTCAAACTATCCTCAAGCCCTGAAATATTCATTAGCACTGAAGACATAAGCTTCAGAAGCAGCAGTAAGAAAGAAATGCTGCATTTATAAGGTGATTTTTGAGGCTTACACCATGTCCTTTACTAATGGATTGTACTAATTCCTGAATATTTTTGGCTCATATAAAAATGGCTGCGCATAAGGCCTCACAAATCAATGTGCATCCCTTCAGTAGACCAGGCTGGTCAGAGAGAGTTATAGGGAGATACCTCAGCACTCTCATTTTTCAGCATATTCATTGACTTTTCTGCTACAAGAAGTTATACCATGTCATATTATATGCCTCCACACATGCCCTAATGAATCTGTGGTATGTGTTGCTAATAAGAAACAGTGTTACACAACTTTTATATGGTCTGTGCAAAATACTAGAATAGCAGCCCTTGTGGGCCATTTTAAGCCTAGCTAATTTCCTTTTCAAAGGTGAGAATCAAACCATGTATCTTATGACTGTGAGGTAAACACCTTAACCATTATACCAATCCCCAATCCTCTTATATAAACTCCCAACCTCCTTAAGGGTGCCAGCTTGTACCTGTCAGTGATATTCTTGAGTATTAACAGTTTTTATAAGCATGTAGTTGTTAGCTTCCATATTTATTTAAAATATACCAAGGATGTTACCCCTAATATGCATTATTCCAGTATCTCAAATCTATGGAGAACCTAAGCAGGCTGAGACAATGATGTTTCAATTTATTCATATAATACAGCAGCAGTACATGAACTGTTTAACATTCGGATTTCAGGAAGACACCTTACGGTTATGAGTCACTGTGATGCGTGAGAGACCATTAGTAGACATTTGTCCAAACTGACTGGTATACTGTAAAGTGGGGTGCAATGCCATCATTTAAGAAGTGTCCTGCACTGGGTTTAAAAGCAGATGACAGGCAGTCATTAAACAGGACATACGGAAGAAAGAGTTAATAGAAGCAAATGGGTACTTGAAAAAGAGGAATGTGAAGAGATCTCCCGATGAGATCCTAGTAGACATCTGTTAGAAAAGATTGGAGGCTGTGGAGAGTTTAGCACACATCTGCAATGAAGAGATAAATGGGAACATGCTGTAAGGATCCACGAAAGAAGCTACAGTAGTGACACTTTTGAAAAGGAAAGGGGACCCTGAAGACAGGAACATTTATGATATGTTTTCCTATGCAATGTGGATGCCTAGCTACTTGCATGAGTTCTAGCAGTGAGGGTTCAAAGGGTAGCTACCCAGGGCTGTACACCTATCTCAGACAGGGTTTGTTAAAGGGAGATCCTCAGCTAACTACTAATGATTATTAACAGGCAGAGAGGCAAGGGAGTGAAGCATAGTTTTATTTGCTATTCAAAAACATTTTGATGAAATAGGTTGAAGTTTTCTTTTTTCATGTTTTGGAAGAGGTGGTAGGGGATGGTGATTTTGTGAGGATTCAAGGCACTGTACCACTCTCCATGTATTAGGCTTGCAGTGAAGTGGGGAGAATAAGTGGTATTAACTACAGGAACAAGGCAAGGGTGCCTTTTGTGACCATCTTTGCTAGTACTTTCAACAAAAGTCTTGACTGAAATAGCAGGCTATCTTAGGAGTGAAACAAGGAATAGTTTTAACCTTTTTGCTAAACACTGTATTCTGCTCTTAATCAATATTGAAAAGATGCTGGGGGGATGTGGTCTGCTGCAGACAGCAGGAGAAAGAAAAAATATTTAGATACAGAGATTTACTTATTCAGGCTCACTGGGATCTAAGAATGGACAGGAGTTTATGTGGTAATCAATGGGATGGTAGACAAGTGAAGTGATACGCTGAGTTTACTTGGAACCATAACGGAGATTGTACGAACAATGCTTCTGACCCTAGTGTTTTACCTGAGAGTATATATTGAAGCTTGCAGGGTGAGACACTCACAAGGACTTTGTGATAGGTTTGTTTGAAAACAGGAGAAACTGAGAATAGGCAACGACTAAGTAAGGGCTCAGAGATGGAGAGGTGAATGGAGAATGCCAGCCATTAGTAGGTATGCAGTGGCAGCTAATATGAACCACAGTGTAGACAGGATGTCAGACTAGTGTGGATGTGAAAGGAGTAGGGCAAGCTATGTAATGAAAATGGACAGGTACTGAAGGCAACAGTCTAGATAATCAAAGGGGGCCAGGTACAGAAGGCAACAGACTATGTAATGAAAGGGGGACAGCTACAGAAGGTAACAGTTTATGTAATGAAAGGTACAAAAGGCAACAGTTAGGGAATTACATTCCACCTCTTTTTATGGGGCATGAAGATGAAGGAACTGATGGGAGAATAGAAGAGTATGAGGTGTTTTTGAAATATGTGGGTTTGACAATGACAGCTCTGGGGAATTTAAAACCTTTAATGAGACTGTGACTTTCTGGTAGGCAAATAGTCTTAACTGGGACATGATGGAATAAAGAAATTGATGAGTCACACCATTAAGGATGGGGAAACATTGAAGGAAAGGAGTGGTTGAGAATGATGGATGTCTTTATCAAGCAAAACAGATAATTGGCAGGATTTACAGATAGCTAGGGAGCTAAAGTGAAGACAGAGGCATGAGTAGACTTAGAAAGATGTGCCTGAAAGAAAATGAGTTGTGGGGATGAAGATGTGGTTTTGAAGAGAGCATTACATGTGTGGGCAAAGCACAGCAGAGTGGGGTCTGTGACAGATTTGCAAAAGTAATTGACTAGGCAGTACAAGACTCCAGGAGACTGAGGAGTGAGGAGTGGCAGGAGGCTGACAGCTGTTGGAGGCACACTGACATGGAGAAGTGGGTACTCTTCAAATGGGATGTTGTTTAGCAGAAATAATGCATTTATGGAGAGGTGTGATTAGGGTATAGAAGAAATGCTTGTTTACAGCAGGTAGTTATGTTTTTTTGACACAAACCCTGAAAGGGGAAATGCTCTGTGCAAAATGGTGAGAAGCAAGCTGAGTGAAGTGTGAGATAGAAAGGTACTAAGAAAGTCAGAGCTACTTGAGAGGGAGGAAAAGCATATGTCAAGAGTGGGTGGAGAGAAAAGTAAAAATAGTGGTAGAGGTGTTGTGGGGAAAACCCCCCAAAGAGATGGGCCACAATGAGTGGGGTGGGGGTGGGGGGATAGAAACAAAATCTTGGAGCAGTCAGGATAGGAAGGTAGAAACAAGTAGGGTAGATAGGTTACACTTAGAGCAATACAGTGCCTGCCAATAGGAGGACTACAGGAACTTGGTGGTATCCCCAATCCTTTTGCAAGGGTAAAGTAAGTAAACAATTATGACAAGGATTAAACAGCTTTTGGGAGGGAGGTTGGAGGCAATATGCTGTGCTTATTAAACAGAAATATTTCCAATGATGATGCAGATAAAACAGAATGTGGATAGCTTACACATGCCAGACTACTCTTTGTAGATTAACAGACATTTGTAGGGAACTGTTCGCTAAAGGAGTTAGGTTAGGGATACAAAAACAGTGTCATGAGCTATAACATCTGAGAGAGATGAATGTTGTACTAAGTCAAAGTACGCAGTTTAAGCAACAGGCTCTAAAAGGCTGACTTGGCATAATACATGGCGTATTATCATTATGTTCTGTTATGCCTGTTAAACTTGGTCACCTTCTTCGAAACAGTCACCAAAGCCATGGATGAGGGCAAGACAGTGCACACCGCCAACCTTGACCTAGCCAAAGCCTTTGACACTATTCCCCACTCAGGCATAATAGATAAACTCTCCTAGCTAGGCATCAACCCATATGTTACCAGATGGGTAGCTAACTGGCTCACTGACAGAACCCACTCAGTCAAAATAGGGGAAGCCAACTCTAGTAGTACACCTGTAACAAGCAGCATACCCAAAGGATCTGTCTTGGGGCCTCTACTGTTTGAGCTATACTTTTCTGAGGTGCAAGCCAAAACCAGTGGTCTGTGGCTGACCAAGTTTGCAGAAGACTGCAAGCTGGGCACTGTCACAAATTCCCCTAGTGATGTGAACATCCTCCAAGAGCGCCTTAACCAAACTAATGACTGGTGCCAGAAGCATGGCCTCAAACTGAATGCCAAGAAATGCATCATTATCCCCTTTGGGGAAAATGGTGTCCTCACTAATTATCACATTAATAACAATGTACTAAGTATGCAATAGTTCATGAGGGACATGGGCATCCAGGTTGATAGGAATTTGACTTTTCAGCACCATGATTCCCCCTCGTTGAACTGAAGGCTTTCTACATGGCCCACCTCATAAGTAAGGATATTTCATCCAGGAACAAGAAGGTCATAATATCCTTGTACTCCTCCCTTATCAGATCCATTATTGAGTACAATGCCCCCTTCAGCATGTACCTTGCCAAACACATGCAGCAGCTGGAGAGACCACAGAGGTTCCTGACCAGGAAAATCCAAGGTCTCAAACACCTAACCTATACGGATAGGCTAAAAGCCCTGTCCATCTACTCAGTCTCGTACAGACTTTTCAGAGGTGACCTGTGTCTGGCATACAAGGCCGTCTCTGACTCAGCCTTGATGGAGAGGCTAAAAGCCCTGTCCTTCTACTCAGTGTCGTACAGACTTTTCAGAGGTGACCTGTGTCTGGTATACAAGGCCGTCTCAGACTCAGCCTTGAAGGAGTCGTTGCATATCTGTAAGTCAAACACCACTCGTGCAACTCGCATGTAAGGTCTTAACCTGGCCTGTGATATTAATAGAACTTGATGGTGGGATAGATTTGTGTCCCAATGACTCCCCCATCTGTGGAAAAGACTTCTCCTTGTCAAGCAGAGTACCTCACTAGCCTTCTTTAAGAGGAACCTAGACGACTGGATGGGAAACAGAAAATAGACCCCTGGGATCCCACCTGTGTCCCTGCTGGACTGGGAAAACAGGTGCTGACTTTGTGGGAACATGGGTGAAATTCTTGTCTAGGCTTATAAGGGCTTCCGGGCCAATAGCCTAGTACTGTCCTATGAACCTATGAAACTGGAGAAAAGACTGGCCTGTTAAGCACCTTTCTGATGTCACAAAAAAGCTCTTCCTTAGTGGCAGGCACTGGTCTTGTGCTTAACAGCACACAACGGCCTCAGCAGAACAGCATCAGAAAGCCATTTGGGTAACATAAATGCTTCATTTGGACTTTTTTTAAAGTGTAGATGAAGTGCTTATTAGTTTCCCAGTGCTTATCTAGTGTGGTCATTTTTTTTTTTTTTTTGTGTAGCAGTGATTACTGAATTACAGCCTTTTAAGATGCATAATACTGCATTTTTTTCTAAGTTTTGTAGTACATGGGAGCAGGTACAGCTCTATGCACTACAAAAAATTATCATCTGGTCATTCCGATCATGACTTAGGAGGAAATATGTTCTCAACATCAAGATTCACCTCTCAAGCTTTGCTCTGGAGGTGAATTTCTTGGCATTCATGTCTCAAACACACAACACCCTGGTTAAGATTGCAGACCTGATCATAATCCTCTGTATACAGCACATTGGCTAAACTGTTTTTTTTTTAATGTTGTGGTTGTATTTTGTGTAGAACATTTTAACACATTAGACAGTCTCTTGAACATGGTACAAAGTACTGGGAGAAGGGTTTACCCATTGGGAATTCATGCGCTCATGGATGTTATCCAAAATTTCAAAATTATTTAAATTTGCTCACACAAAAAAGAAAGACCTGAAGTGGTGTCATTTCGACTAGCTGCAAGGCTGGGTAGTACACGTCATGGC
Organism: Protopterus annectens; assembly: GCF_019279795.1. NCBI lineage: Eukaryota > Metazoa > Chordata > Ceratodontiformes > Protopteridae > Protopterus > Protopterus annectens. The sequence goes on along the minus strand of NC_056731.1, from coordinate 131,478,627 downwards.
TATACCCTAGAAGCAAGTACTAGTATTAAACCTTCTGCTGCACACAGGTGGCTTACATTTTGCATTTAGTCTGTCAGATCTGTTACTAGGTTAAGTGCAGCTGTTGAATCACACATTGTTTTATATACTTAAATGTGCTTAACATACTGCAGTTGTACTACAAAGTCTTATTATTTATTTTTAAATTATTACCAGAATGTGTTCTCAAATGATAATAGGCTGGATATGTGTAAAGAAATACAGTTTAATAATTTTTTTTACCTGTACTTTGCGGAGGGAGACAGTCAATGTATACTGTGTAGGCCTGAATTCAGTTTCTGGATGTAGTACACAGGAAAGCGGCAAACTGTGGATTAGAAGATTTTTAGAAACATGTGGACCTGAGAGAATGCACTGTCATTACTTGATATGGTCCACCTGTTACAATGCTGCATTTATGCATTCCTTTAAAAGAACAGCTCTAGCCACTAGAGTTTGCCTAATAAGTGTATCATAGTTATTACAATTTGCCTATTTTGTCACTGTGTATAACATGCAATCTTACTGGATGTGATCCAGATGATACAACGTGTCTATTTTGCAGACATATCTGACAGTGTTGCAGGTAGCTATTAGTGTTAGACTCTTGGAGATGTGGATCTCAGTGTGAAGGCTGCCAGCTAGAATTTTGTAAATAATTCTATGTCATTGTAAATATTAATATGATCCATAGGCTTGTCTCCAAATGTAAGTAACCTGTATGTTATGTGCTGATCTTCAAAAATGTAACCACAGTGCACCCTGCTGGAAAAGAGCAGATATGTATATGGACTATATGCCTGAGCAAATGTATGTTTTCATAGTAGAAACTGGGACATACAGAGTTAACTTGTAAACTCTGAGAAAATAAGTAAAGAGTTTTACGATTGTGTTTACCACAGCTAGAAGACAGAATGTCTACAGCAAGAGTTTCTTTCTATTGTCTTAAGACAGAAATAATTACTAGGTTTAAAATGCAAAAGTGTTAATTGTTTTATGACTTCCAGTTTCAGACAAGCTTCTAAGAGATAAGTCTCAGCTTTTCATAGAGACATACTACATTCTATTAGTATCAGTTTAGCCTGGGAACTAGAGGCAAGTGTCAAATAGTGATGTCATCTAGCTAATCCAGCTGTAATGTGTATTATTAATTTAAGAACTATCGCAGAGAGAAAGTCTGTGCATTTTGTACTTGTCTCTGGACATGTAAACATCTCGCCAGCACTTGCCTTGCTCTGTAAGTAAGTTTTAGATCACAGTATCTCTCTCAGAGATAGACAGGAAAATAATAAGATCAGTCTAGATGTTTTCTGTATTTATGTGAGACTGTCCTACAATGTTGTTTTAAAGTATTTCCTGTGATTCTGAACTCTGTCACTGTTTTGGGTTATTGAGTATTGTCGTGTTCTGTTATTATTTATTATTACATATATTTAAACCTTTTAATTGTGGCTGGTTTGTGTAGAGATATTTAAGCTCTGAGAGTACTTGCATATGTATTTGGTGACACTGTATATGCCACTCATAAATAGCCTTAGTCTTGGACACACTTACCATTTGGATAATAATAGCATTACACAGTAAGATTGGGCACCCTTTGGTAAGGGGCTTAATAGTAGCTGATATGTAGTGGCTGGTGGCAGTGATAACTACCTTATAGTCTGAGTAGAAGGGGGCATAGCTAGTAAACCTGTGCCAGCCTTCCCCAGGAGTGTCTCTGTGTTTGTATATAGGTTCATAAATATATAAATATAGATATAAATCAAATCTCAAAGTATGTGTGTGCGTCAGCTACTTAGGCAGGGACAGAAAGTACTGGTTGGACAGAGAGGGTGCTGGAGGTTTTGGCTTGACCACTCAGCTGAGATCTTAACCCTATAGCTGTGCCAGTGGGGAGTCTTACTGGGGATCGGGAGAAACCAGCCCCAGACTAACTGTGATCTCTCTGTGATTTTAAGGGAAATTGTACTTTACTGTGTGTGTACTTGTCATCCTCCCAATGTGCATGTTCCTCACTGGTGTTAGTGGTGAGGACTGAGGCTCCTTGATCACTGGGCCAGTGCAGGGGTGCTACACTCAGTATAGTGCTTGCTGCCTATGGGGTTCATGCAGATAGTATATATGGGTAGGGAACCTGTACTGTTTTCTGCAGCTACACAGTATTTCAAAACAGTTTTCTGCAGTAACACAGTATTTCAAAACATTTTCTACATCTGTAGGTTTTTCAGTGATAAAATGGAAGTGTTCAAGGAAACAAAGCCCCATGCTGTATATAATACTGTTGGTGCATGGTAATGTCTGTTAATGTATATGTGTGGTGGGTAGTATGCATGTGGCCAGTGTATCTGAGTTGTGTACACTAAGTGCACTGGAGTTTTGGCTATATTGCGCTTTGCTATTAGAAATGGCAATCTTGTAAACAATGGATATGGAAAATCTGTTTTGCAGAGCAGATGCCCATTTATGTTTAGATTACTTTCTTATTTCTTATTATAAGATAGTGTAATAGTCTCTCTATGGGCTGCCCGAGTGGCTTTGGTATTGACTAAAGCCCATGGAAGGGGCTGTTTTTGTGCCTCACTTACTTTGGTATCTTTAGGCCTTGGGTGTCTTTCCAAGTCTGACTGGTTGACTTCTAAGAAAAAAACAGGTATAAGGAGAAGTGTTCAGAAGAGAAGCTAGGAGCATGGAGGACTTGGATAATGCCATAGAGGATCAGGACCAGGCTTATGCTTGGTAACCATTTCAAATGTTGGGACCCACTAGCATGAGTCCTGCAATGCAGAGGCCCAATCTCTGAAAGACTGATCTTACATACACTATGACCAAGATACCACTTTTCAGAATATTCCCTTTTCTCCTAGGTAAGGCAGTTGTATATATAAGTTTGGAGAGTGTGGGGGCTTGCCCTCCACATGGGGGTGCAGAAGGGGCTTGGCTCCTTGCAAAAAGAAGTTTAAAGGAGAAGAGCGATTTTCGAATTTTGCTCCTCCTGGGTTACTGAGCTTTGTTCAGCTTTTCAGCACTTTGCATTTCAAGTCCGGACATTTCAGTAGGGAGCCCTTGTGCCTTCTTTAGGGCTAAGTAGTCCTAGAAAGATTGAATGGAATGATCATCTTTAGGATGAACCATACACAGTGGGAACAACCAGCTATGTCATGCCTTTGGCACAGAAAACACAATACCAATGAAAATCTTTGTGGGCAATCTAGACAAGTACTCACCTTCTCAATCTCAGAATCAGATATTTAAACTGCACAATACAACAGCAACAAAAAAATATACAGATAATAAAAAAATTCCCCAAAGAAGTACTCATCTAAGCTCTGGAGTCAGACAGAGACACTGGGCTGACACTGCTAACACAAAGAATGCACTTTCTCATACTAAGGTAAGAAAGAACTGACAATGGTGCTGGCCAATGTCCCTCTTATGCCAACAAAGTCTTGCTGTACAGCTGAAAAGGAGTCAGCTGCAGAGAGGTGGGGGAAGGTGGAAAGGTTTTGAAGTCAGGCTTCCCATTGGCCCTGCAAACAGGAATTTCCACATATATATATTCATCATAAAATTCTCTGTTGCATTAATAACGTGTGGAAATTTCTGCTCGCAGGGTCCAGTGACCATCCTGACTTGTTTTTCTGAGCAGTGCAGATGGTTAAGCAAAGTTTTTCATGTTACATCTTCATGGGTCATTGGGAGGCAGTCCATCTGGACATCTAGATGGTGACTATAAAGATGACCCATTGACTCACCCACAACTGATTCTAGTGGATGCAGCTGGCAAGGGATGTAAGTTGGGTAGCAGAAGAGAAACAGAATTGGAGAGAAAGAAGTACAACACAGTATGTCATTTTCCAAATAAAATGCTATTACCCATAACACAACTACAGTCTGGTTAATCTTGTACTTACTTCAAATGGAAAATGAAAGGTGCAATGGATATAAAATATAATCGATAGATATTTTGATATTAAAGTTTACAGTCTGGTTAATCTTGTACTTACTTCAGCTGGAAAATGAAAGGCGCAATAGATATAAAATATAATCGATAGATATTCTGATTTTAGTAAGCAAACAACTGGTGTCAAAGAAGCATGCATGGTTAAAAATAAAAATGCAGAAATGAACTCTCATCTTGCACAACCTAGTTACAAATTGAATGCATGTGAACTGTGGAAAAATAAAATGCATATTAAATTGAAATTCTGGTTTCATTTATTGTTCTAAAATACTTAAAACCAGTCAGCAAATGTAAAAACTCTAGATCAGCTATCTTCTAAATGATGTAACTACTTCTTCAGTTGAGACTTGCTGCCAGGCTGCTAATGTGAACACTAGAACCCTCTAATTATACAGAAACTGTATATATGTGCGCGCGCATACACACACACACACACACACACACACACATATATATGTATATATACAGAAAGAGAAGAGGAGGCAATGCATGCTTTGTCAGAACTTTGATTTGCATTAAAACAATAGCAACAATTTCTTTTCTTCCAATATTTTTGTTCCTGCTACCTTACCAGTTACAACATGGATAAGGTAATTTAATTATGCCACCTTTATTAAACTGTGAGAAGACAAAATGCATATGAAGCTCAATTTTCAAAACATATCAAAGCATGCATAACAAATCAATGCATGATAAAACGTAGTGCAAACATCATCTTTTTTTTTTAAAACCTGAACTTCTAAAAGAGCTTATGCAGCAGTTCTAAGATTCAAAGACACAAACACAGTGAAAAAAAAAAGTGTGCAAAAGCATGTCATATACATACCCAAAACATCTGGAAATGGAAAGCAATATTGAAGCAAGAGAATGGAAAAAGCCAAAACAGTCAGATTGTCATACAGGGCACGTACACAGAATGTGATAAGAGATTAATGTTAACATTTGCCAAAGCGTTGCTGTATGACAGAAAGTTAGAAAATTCCCAGTGGTAACTGAATACAGACAAAAACTGAGGCTTGATACAGCAGGCAATGCAACAAATTATATACACTACAATGAACAAGGAAGCATTGCATGGCTAGAAACATTTAACTACTTGCAGGTAGGAAGTGTCATATTGCTATACTCTTAGAAATGTCACTTGTTTCATATATTAAGGCTGCAGATGTTGTTCTATAACAAACCACTTTGTCAAAATCTGTGCCTTCGCTTGAAGTACAGTATTTGAAATTAGTATATCAGATAAGGAGGCACAGAGTCCAAAGCCTCCTGAGTACAGGGCTTAGGGTGCTTGCCACTTCACTTAATCTAGAACTCATTTATTTTTTAAGTTTTCATGAAATGGTCCATTAGTGGAGATAGTCTTGATGGATAATACAGAATTCACTTTTTTGTCTGATATCTAAATAGATACATTATTAGCAGCAGAAATGGAGGGCGGCCGCGGTGGTGCAGCGGTTAGCATTGCCACCTCACAGCAAGAGGTTCTCTGGTTTGATCCTCGACTGGGGTGCCTTCTGTGCGGAGTCTGCATGTCATCCCTGTGGTCGCATGGGTTTCCTCCGGGTGCTCTGGTTTCCTCCGACATCCCAAAGACTGTAAGTGGATTGGATACTCTAAATTGGCCCTAGGCACCAGTGCATGCATATGTGTGCCTTCTGTGGAAGGTTGGGCATCGGGCTGGCAACTCAACACCGTAAAACTCCACTGCCAATCATGAGCAGACAGGTGATCCACTGTTGCGACCCCTAACCGGGAAAAGTCGAAAGAAAAAGATTAGCAGCAGAACAGGAATAATTCACATCCTAGCAGCCCAATCACTACATTTTCTGCACCATTCGGGAGCAGTACAGAGCAGCTACTATTTTGAACATACCTTGTGTATTTGGGAATCTCTCTGCTGTTTTTCATGTACTTTTACTTGACTGTAATTAAGCTGCTTTGCAGTATTGCATTAGAGAGTACAGGGTTACCTATGTGAAATACTTTTACCACTTGGCTGACCGCTGTACTGATACTGCACTGGAACTATTTGCTTTATACTTACTGAACTTGAAACTACTCATTCAGATTACATGTATGTCTTACATTTACTGCGCTCACATCCATCTGATTGAGCTACCCATTGTTCATTGTTGTTGCTAGTTAGGTTGAGACCATATTAGCCTACTTGGTAAAGCAGTATGATTTACGTTTACCACTTCTTACTGATTACCTTAATAATCTGACATGTTTCTGCCACTTTTTTGCACTTGTGAATACTACAGTAGTCACAACTCATAATTCTCTTATGCTTTAGACATATGTCATTTTATTGCCTTTTTCTAGTCCAGTCAATTATCCCCCTCTGTATTATACCAAGATTAAGTTATTTATTTATTTTTTTGTTATACACCTTTGCCTAAACCGACCAAGATGAAATCTCAGTCAGCTTTTGCCATCTAAACCGACCAAGATGAAATCTCAGTCAACTTTTGCCATCACCCAGAAAGATGCTGACATATAAAAGACACTATAACTGGCTTTAATATTTGACAATGTAGCTAGTATCATTTTAGGGTGATATCCAGAATGAGTCAACTTGGGATTGATATGGCTGACAAGCCTTTCTGCTTTGACATGGATGATCTGCACCACCCTTACCAAGGCTTATGCATTCGGGCTAAAGCCTTTGCTGCCCCTATAGTGCCTTTTTGTAGGTAGAGTCTATCATGAAGAAGACTGGTAAAATCTAACCACAACGCAATCTCCTTTAGCATTAAAACTGACCTAGAACCTTCATCAAACTCCAAACCTATTAAGAACTTTGCTAAGGACAATTACCTAAAACTTAGTGACAGCTTATTAAACTTCCATATCCCTCAGAACCTGGATGGCACTGAGGCCTACTCTGAGCTATACTGTACAACCACATTCATAGCTACATAGAGGAGGTTGTACCTGTCTGAGTCAAACCTATGATTACTGGAAAAAATAAACCACCCTGGTGGATCCCTAGCATAAAAAAGCTATTCAACAAAAAGAAAAAAGTCCTCTCCAAAGCCAAGAGGGACTAGACAAAACAGTGCAAAAAGACACTCACCAGTCTAAACAAAATAATTAGACAGCTGGTCAAATCTGCCAAAGCAAACTATGAGGCAAAGATAGCCTCCCAGGTGAAAGATAATCATAAGGCTTTTTTAATTATGTTCATAACCTCAGAGGAATTGCAATGTGCTGACTTAATCATGAATGGCAACACTTGCACCCAACCTAAAACTATAGCAAACCTGCTGGCCAACAAGTTCAGTTCAAATTTTTGCATCCCCATCACCTCCTATCACACTCAAAGAAATACCCATAACCCCCCCCCTCCAGTCATTATGAGGGAACAGGTTCTTACTGTTTTCGCTAATGGCAAAACACAGCTTCCATGGGTCCCAACAACATTCCAGGATGCTTCTTAAATAGCATAAAACAGAGTCTATATGGGCCACTACAAACCCTCTTTAACCAAAGCCTCCAGACAGGCTTTGTCTCAGAGGAATGGAGGACTGCAGCAGTCGTCCCTAAGCACAAGGGGGGGTCCATCAACAGTTCCAGGGAACTACAGACCCATAAGCTTGACCAGTCTTATCTGCAAGGCCATGGAGAGAATTATCATGGACCTGATCAATAATGACATAGGAACTCTCCTAACACTAGACCAGACCCAATCTGGCTTTGTCAAAGGGCGATCTTGCCTGCTCAGTCTGGTGGACTTCTTTGAGAAAGTTCCTAGGGCCACAGATGAGAGTAAAATGGTCCACACCGCTTGTCTAGATCTGACCAAAGATCTCGACACAATTCCCCAATCGGGGATCATAAATAAATTTACTGAGTTATACTTAAACCCATACATTGTCAGATGGGTACCCGACTGACTCACTGACAGGACATGTCCGGATAGGCAAATCCACTTCCGATAAGAAGCCTGTTAGTAATGTTGTCCCACAGAGCTCAATGTTGGGAACCTTCATGTTTGACATACACTTCTCTGAAGTGAAAACCAATGTTGGGAGCCTCTGGCTCACCGAGTTTGCCAAAAACTGTAAGCTAGTAGGAATCACTGAATCCCCAAATGATGCTGACATCCTACAAACAAGCCTAAAAATGACAAACTATTGGTGCCAAAAACATTGTCTGAGATTAAATGCTAAAAAATGTGTAATCATAACCTTCGGTAAATAAGATATCCTTGCAAATTATAATATTGATAGCACACCCATAAAATTAGACCCAGTGGTGAGGGACGGAAGAACACAGATAGTAACCTAAATTTTGACCACAAGATAGCTACGATAGTGAGGAAATCCTTTGGTGTGGCTCATCTTAAGCAAAGGCATGGCATCAAGAGCAAAAGACGTCTTAGTGATAATGTACTTGGTCCTCATTATGCTCATAATCGAGTACAATGCTTCCTTCTGCATGTACCTTACCAGGCAGTTACACCAACCGAATGGCACAACAGGTTTCTCACTAAAAAATACGAGTTAAGACACGTCTTATGCAGATCGACTAAAGGCCCTATCCCTTTACTCTGTCTCATATTGTTTACTGAGAGGAGACTTATGCCTGACTTACAAGGCATTCTTTGATCCACACCAGATGAAAATGTTACATATTCACAAGAAAAATTATATGAGGGTTACATGTTCCAGGGACATGAATCTTATTTTTGCCTCTAACAGAACTTGCTAGAGCAAGAGATTAGTATCCCAAAGGTGACCTCATCTATGGAATAAACTTCCCATCTTAGTAAAACAAAGCCCGTCCCCCAATTTCTTCAAAAACTTTGGATAAATTATTGGGGAACTATATATTCACTCTTGGGGTACCACCCTTGTCCCTTTTGGACAGATGCAGTCTGTAAAAATTACTCAATTGTTTTTTATAGCTTGTGTGTTACCTAACTCAAGGTTCCCTTAATTTAACCTGTTAATAGCCTGCATTTAAATTGGAACCTGTGTTCTGAGAGACAGCCTTACAAGACTATCTGCAAATATACAGAGCTGAGTATAGTTTTCTTTATTATAGAGTTTAATTGTTGCTTAGATATCTGTTGTCTCACTGTTCTGAGGGTCTGATCTGCAAATTTACAGAGCTGAGGTTTTTTTTTTGGTTTTATAGTTTATACTATTAGTGGTTGCTCAGATCTCTGCTGAAACTGTCTTCCCACCCCCCACCCCATTTTCTGCCTTGTCTTCAGCTGATATAACTGCTTTTTATAGCTTGTGTGTTACAGAGCTGAGTATATTTTTTTGGTTTTATAGTTTATACTATCAGTGGTTGCTCAAATCTCTGCTGAAACTCTCTTCCCACCCCCACCCCCATTTTCTGCCTTGTCTTCAGCTGATATAACTGTTTTTTATAGCTTGTGTGTTACCTAACTCAAAATTCCCTTAATTTGACCTGTTAATAACAGCCTGCATTTAAATTGGAACCTGTGTTCTGAGAGACAGCCTTACAAGACTATCTGCAAATATACAGAGCTGAGTATAGTTTTCTTTATTATCTATCTTCCCACCCCCACCCCCATTTTCTGCCTTGTCTTCAGCTGATATAACTGGTTTTTATAGCTTGTGTGTTACCTAACTCAAAATTCCCTTAATTTGACCTGTTAATAACAGCCTGCATTTAAATTGGAACATGTGTTCTGAGAGACAGCCTTACAAGACTATCTGCAAATATACAGAGCTGAGTATAGTTTTCTTTATTATAGAGTTTAATTGTTGCTTAGATATCTGTTGTCTCACTGTTCTGAGAGTCTTATCTGCAAATATACAGAGCTGAGTATATATTTTTTGGTTTTATAGTTTATACTATTAGTGGTTGCTCAAATCTCTGCTGAAACTGTCTTCCCACCCCCCACCCCATTTTCTGCCTTGTCTTCAGCTGATATAACTGCTTTTTATAGCTTGTGTGTTACAGAACTGAGTATATTTTTTTGGTTTTATAGTTTATACTATCAGTGGTTGCTCAAATCTCTGCTGAAACTCTCTTCCCACCCCCACCCCCATTTTCTGCCTTGTCTTCAGCTGATATAACTGTTTTTTATAGCTTGTGTGTTGCCTAACTCAAAATTCCCTTAATTTGACCTGTTAATAACAGCCTGCATTTAAATTGGAACCTGTGTTCTGAGAGACAGCCTTACAAGACTATCTGCAAATATACAGAGCTGAGTATAGTTTTCTTAATTATCTATCTTCCCACCCCCACCCCCATTTTCTGCCTTGTCTTCAGCTGATATAACTGTTTTTTATAGCTTGTGTGTTACCTAACTCAAAATTCTCTTAATTTGACCTGTTAATAACAGCCTGCATTTAAATTGGAACATGTGTTCTGAGAGACAGCCTTACAAGACTATCTGCAAATATACAGAGCTGAGTATAGTTTTCTTTATTATAGAGTTTAATTGTTGCTTAGATATCTGTTGTCTCACTGTTCTGAGAGTCTGATCTGCAAATATACAGAGCTGAGTATATATTTTTTGGTTTTATAGTTTATACTATTAGTGGTTTCTCAAATCTCTGCTGAAACTGTCTTCCCACCCCCCCACCCCATTTTCTGCCTTGTCTTCAGCTGATATAACTGCTTTTTATAGCTTGTGTGTTACAGAGCTGAGTATATTTTTTTGGTTTTATAGTTTATACTATCAGTGGTTGCTCAAATCTCTGCTGAAACTCTCTTCCCACCCCCACCCCCATTTTCTGCCTTGTCATCAGCTGATATAACTGTTTTTTATAGCTTGTGTGTTACCTAACTCAAAATTCCCTTAATTTGACCTGTTAATAACAGCCTGCATTTAAATTGAAACCTGTGTTCTGAGAGACAGCCTTACAAGACTATCTGCAAATATACAGAGCTGAGTATAGTTTTCTTTATTATCTATCTTCCCACCCCCACCCCTATTTTCTGACTTGTCTTCAGCTGATATAACTGGTTTTTATAGCTTGTGTGTTGCCTAACTCAAAATTCCCTTAATTTGACCTGTTAATAACAGCCTGCATTTAAATTGGAACATGTGTTCTGAGAGACAGCCTTACAAGACTATCTGCAAATATACAGAGCTGAGTATAGTTTTCTTTATTATAGAGTTTAATTGTTGCTAAGATATCTGTTGTCTCACTGTTCTGAGAGTCTGATCTGCAAATATACAGAGCTGAGTATATATTTTTTGGTTTTATAGTTTATACTATTAGTGGTTGCTCAAATCTCTGCTGAAACTGTCTTCCCCACCCCCCTCCCTGTTTTTGGTTTGTAGTTTAAATTTGGTGGCTTTTGCAGTGCCCGCCCCACTGTAGATTTGATCTAGGACACTCCCCCAGTCCCATCTCTTTACCGCATTTTACCTAATAAACCCTTTCTGCACTTGCTTTTAGTCCTTTTTAATTTAATTGCATTTTTCAAATTGTGTGTGGTCTAATATTGCTACATACTCAAGTGCGTTAGCTTGCACTGCAAGTGAATTGTTTTTACCACTGTTTTTGCTACTCTTCTGTAAAAAAAAAAAAAAAAAAAACTGTAAGCCTGTTTCCTACCTTTCCTGTAACTAGTGTTCCAGATACAGATTTGATGTATCCAGGACTGTTTGTAAGCTTCTGAGCCCCCCAAGCCTTTCTGTGTTGGAGGGAAGCCTTCTAGCTTATCAGTGGGAGTGGTAAGCATTAGGTAACCTGTCTACCACATAAGGAGTGGTTCTGGCCGAGAATTTGTAATTATTGGCCGTTTGGAAAATCTTCCATCTCTCTCAACTTTCTGATTTGAAAGCCTGCATTTGCACTTGTTTCTGTCCTGTAACTCGTCTAGTGCAGATACAGATTCTTAGTTTTAGCACTTAAATTTGCTTATTCATACTCAGCACTTGTTCAGAACTTGTAAGCACTAAATAAGCTACTAATTACTATAGCACTCAATCTTCCTCATTACCTAAAGGAAAACAGTTTTTGTACTTACTTTTCTCACTGGCGTTGAGAAAAACAGCTCTTGTACTCACTTTCCTCACTTATCTAGAGGAAAATTGTTTTTTATTCAGGCATGTCCAAGGGTCAGCTCCCAGTGCTCTCCCCTGTCTATCTGATGAATCTAGGCATCTTGAGGCAATGTAGAAATTTTCTCATGTACACAGACAACCCTCTCCTCCTACCACCCAACACTACAACCTGTGAGAGATGCACTTATCTAGTCAAACTGGAGGTAAAGCTCTCACCAACCAAGACTGAACCTGACAGTCATGAGAAGAAGGTAAACATTTGCACCACACCACACTCATCACATAGTCTCACTACGTCTACACCACCAAAATCCACACAGAGAAACTCAAAAACATTCACGGAGGCTCTCAATAATAATCTGCCTAAGCAAAAGAGACCTCCAAAGCAGAAACACAAGCAACCTCCATCCCCCAACACAACCCAAATGACACATAGCCCACAGATTCAGTGTGCCACTCAAACACAGCCAGTAAGGCAAAACATACCCAACACACTAGTCATAGGTGACTCTATAGTCAGGCACATTGATGTCCCACTCACCAGGCTAAACAAGGAGAAGGTTACTGTCAGCTACCTGTTGGGTGCCAGGATCCGCCACATAACCCACGCACTGAGGTCACTCCACAACAAGTACAAATATGACTCTGTCATTGTCCATGTTGGTGTGAATGACCTGAGACGTACCTCCCTGGACTACATGAAAAGAGACATGGAAGAGCTCTGCGATCTTGTAGCCCAGGCAGGTATGACCCTAGCCCTGAGTAGCATTCTGCCATTGCCCATAATGATACCGCAGTACAAGGACAAAATGATTGATTTCAACAATTGGCCAAGCTTCTGGTGTCATTCAAAGGGGATCCAGTATCTGTCTGCTTGGGATGACCTGGTCGACAGATCACGATGCTTTGCCACAGATGGCCTGCACCTGTCGTCCCTAGGATTACAGATACTGGCTAAGGCTCTTGCTGCCCCTATAGTGCCTTTTTTAGGCAGGGTTCAAGTAATAAATTCACCACCATAACAGGAACAGGTAAGCAAAAACTGAGGGTAATGCTACTCAATGCTAGAAGTCTAAATTTCAAAATGCACTCACTCGAGGCACTCCTTAAAATGGAGAACATCGATATCTGTGCAGTAACTGAGACCTGGTTCAAGGCTGCAGAGAGCACCCCTGCACTACCAGGCTATAACTCATACCACACTTTTCGGCCATCTAACCTGGACTGAAACACCAAAGGTGGGGGTGTGTCCATATTCATTAAGGATATCCACACCTCCAGGCTAGTTGCTCAGCATAATGCATCCGAGGTTATCCAAGTGCAACTAACTCTTGGCAAAACTGCAATCCAAATTGTAGCTTGCTACAGATCCTCCACCATGCCCCAGGATTCCCACTCCTCTTTTCTTGATGTACTGGAAAATATTAGCGTTCAACCAAACACCCTAATAATGGGCGACTTCAACTACCCCACCATTAACTGGGAAAACTACTCCTTAGTGCAACGCTTTCTGGAATTCATAAACTCCAATGCCCTAGATCAACTTATCCACACCCCCACCAGGGGCAACAATATCCTAGACCTAGTCATTACCACACCTGAAGTCAACTCCTCGTTGGTCCGATCTGACCATAAGCTAATCACCCTTGATATCCACATCCCACCTCCACCCCTCTTTAAGGAAACCACAGTAAGAAATTTCTCCAAAGCCAACTTCATGCTTCTTAAGACAGAAGTAGTGAACTTCATGACACCCATGCAGATGGACAATACAGTTACAACTTTACCCCCCCCCCAAAGGGCCCAGATCTATACAGGAAGAATGCAGAGTCCCTGTAATCACAACTACGCAGGTGAAAGCTGCACTCTCTAAAGCCAAAAACACAGCATCCATGGGCCCGACAACATCCCAGGCTGCATTTTACATGAACTTCAGAATGAACTGGCTCCCCACTTAAGCGCCATGTTCAATAATAGCCTCACATCAGGCTTTGTGCCCACTGAATGGTGCACAGCAACAGTTATCCCACTCCACAAAGGGGGAGCCACCACTGATCCTGGGAACTATAGACCTATTAGCCTGACGAGGCTGGTCTGCAAAGCCATGGAACGTATCATCATGGAACTCTTAAACAAAGACATTGGTAACCTCCAAACTCTGGATCCCACCCAGTTTGGGTTTGTGAAAGGCAGATCATGCCTCCTGAACCTGATCGACTTCTTTGAGGCAGTCACCAAAGCCGTAGATGAGAGTAAAGTGGTTCACACAGCCTATCTTGACCTCGCCAAGGCTTTTGACACCATCCCCCATTCTGGAATTATAGCTAAACTCAATAAACTAGGCATAAATCCCTACATCACAAGATGGGTTGCCAACTGGCTCACTGACAGAACCCACAATGTAAAAGTTGCAGACTCCAAATCTGACCTCAAACCAGTGACAAGTGGAGTACCACAGGGTTCCGTCCTGGGACCACTCCTGTTTGGTATCTACTTCTCTGAAGTACAGGCTAACACAGAAGGCCTCTGGCTAATGAAGTTCACAGATGACTGCAAACTGGGAGCCATAGTCAAGTCCCCAAATGATGTGAACATCCTACATAAGGGCCTCTCTGAGACAGATGCCTGGTGTCAGAGCCATGGCCTCAAGCTCAATGCCAAAAAGTGCAGTGGCTTCCCCTTTGTTAAAAACTCTGTACCCATGAACTACCACATAGGCAGCAATCTACTTAACACCGAATGCGTGATAAGAGACCTTGGGAACCAGGTGGACAGTAGTCTCTCCTTTGATAGTCACATTGCCACAGTAGTCAGGAAGTCCTTCTACGTGGCACACCTCATCATAAAAGGGTTCTCGTCCAGGAAAAAAGAAGTCATCGTTACCCTCTACTCATCACTCATTAGACTATAGAGTACAATGCCCCTTTTGGAATGTACCTCACAAGACATCTGCAGCAGCTGGAAAGGCCACAGAAGTACCTCACAAAGAGGATTACTGGACTCAAACAAATGTCCTACACTGACTGCCTCAAAAAACTCCAGCTTTACTCCGTAGCATATCGCCTACTCAGAGGTGATCTCTGCCTAACATATAAAGCTATGTCAAACCCAGAGCTGTTGGACATGCTACACCTAAAGAAATCCCAATCCCTCCGAGCTACATGCTCTAGGGACCTAAACCTTGTCACCACAATAAACAGGACATGCTGGAAGGATAGATTCCTATCCCAGAGACTTCCCATACTCTGGAACAGGCTACCCATCTATGTCAAGCAAAGTTCTTCATTAGCACTCTTCAAGAAAAATCTTGAGGAGTGGATGGGAAATAGGAAATACACCCCGGGGATCACTTCTGTGTCTCTGCTCATCAGTGGCATAGGAAAATAACTTTCTTGGGTGGTGTAAGCCAGGGAACCTTGTTGGCTAGGCTTGCATAGGCTCTTGGGCCAATAGCCTAGTACCTACCTATGAACCTATGAACTCAGGGTTCCAAAACCCAAAAGCCTACTACCCTGATAATATCCCATCCCATATCTGGGAAATTAAGATATAATATCCTAATGTCATATCCTGTATACTACTGGCTAGGCTTGTAAAGGCTCTTGTGCTGTTAGCCTTGTAATAACCTATGAATGATAAAATTGACTAATTACCACTTCACAGTTAGCTGTAGAACACTCACATGCCTGCAGTAAAAGTAGTACCATACAGGTGGAGTTGTACTACAGTCAAATATGTGTCTGCCTTGAGCAACAGACAAGTATTTTTTTTTTGTAAATTTTCACCTTCATACATAGAGGACAACTCAACAATTTTTTTTTTTTTTTTACGAGAACTGTACTGCATTTGACACTGATGTGCTCCTTCTGCTAACGAGGCAAACACACCTCCTGAACTTTTAGGGAGCCAAATGTCACCCCCCCCATCTCATGTCTGAAGCATCTGTGAACAATTCCTTAGAGGGAAGAGGCAGATGAAAAGGAATCCCTGGATTTAGAGACAACTGCTAAATCCACCAGTGAAGTTTCTGTCTGAGAAGCTCCTAGACAAAAAAAACACTTATCGTGGCAGTCTTTATGGGGAATTTGTTTCCCACACTGGTATTTACCCTTCCTGGATAACATTAACACCATGGAGCACAAACTAGACAAGGAAAAACATAAACCCCAACAGGGCACTTATCTACAACTGCAAAGAAGTCAGCAAACAGGTGTAGGTAGTTACTGGAGAATGAAAATGCGTTCAACTGGCAGAAAATGCATGCAGGTAAACAGACTGATGATGAAAAGACAAGTTCGGACTGGTGGCAAAGACGTTCTGATTTTGGTAGGCC
>NC_056731.1:131452304-131459804 GCF_019279795.1 Protopterus annectens | reverse complement strand
GCCATGGCTCTGGCACCAGTTATCCGTTTCTATGAGACCCTTCTGAAGGATGTCTCTGTCAGATGGGTTTTCAACTATGGTGCCCAGTTTGCAGTCATCTGCAAACTTTGTCAGCCATAATCCTCCTGTGTTTGCCTGTACATCTGAAAAGTAGATGCCGAACAAGAGTGGGCCCAGGACTGAGCCCTGTGGCACACCACTTGTGACAGGCTTGGAGTCTGACATGGCGCCAGCAACTCTGACCCTGTGGGTTCTGTCACTTAGCCAGTTTGCAACCCATCTTGTGACGTATGGGTTTACGTTTAGGCTGGTGAGTTTTTCAATGATACCCGAGTGGGGTATTGTGTCGAAAGCCTTTGCCAGGTCAAGGTAGGCTGTGTGGACTGCCTTGCCCTCATCAATGGCCTTGGTGACTGTTTCGAAAAAGTCAACCAAGTTTAAAAGGCATGATCTGCCCTTGACAAAGCCAAACTGGGTTGGATCCAACGTCTGTAAGTCCCCTATGTCTTTATTTATGAGTTCCATTATGATCCTCTCCATAGCTTTGCAGACCAGGCTTGTCAAGCTGATGGGACGGTAGTTTCCGGGGCCAGTGGAGGCACCTCCTTTGTGAAGTGGGACCACCGTTGCCGTACGCCACTCCTTGGGTACGTATCCTGAGGTGAGACTAAGATTAAACAGTTGCCCTAACTGCGGGTTTAATTCCTCATTGAGTTCATGGAGCACACAACCAGGGACACCATCTGGTCCCATGGATGCTGTGTTTTTCACCTTGGAGAGAGCAGTTCTCACCTGAGCATTTGAGATGTTTGGGGGACTACAGTCCTCTGGTATACATATCACTCCTTTTGGGGGGGAGGGGGGGGGGAATTTGCACTGAACCTATCAGCCAGTATGTTGGCAATGTCTGTAGGTTCCGTGATTTTTACATCATTTTGTACTAATTCTGAGCATATCTGGGAGTTTCCTCCCAGGTTTCTAACATAGCTAAAAAAGGCCTTATGATTGTCTTTTGAGTCCTTAGTGATTTTTCTCTCAAAATTTGCCTTGGATGCTTTTATGAGAGATCTCAGTTTTTTACTTATAATGATCAAGGGTGTCTTCCCTTTTACGGATTTTGCTCTATCTTGTAGTAGCTTTTTTCTTTTGTTGTAAAGCTTGTTTATGGCTGGGGTCCACCAGACTGGACGCTTGCCTTTGGTACAAAGAGTCTTTGTTTTGTTTGGGATTGCCTGATCCATGCAGTCCTGGAGGTGCTGGTAAAAGGCATTTGTAAGTGATTCAGCGGTTTGAGTAATGGTTTCCGCTGGCTCGGGGGCCTTGAAAGAGACCACACCAGTCTTTAGGAGTGTGAAGTCGGCTTTAGAGAAGTTCTTCACTGTGGTCTTTTTTATCTGGGGTGGGGCGGATGTGGACTTCCAGTGAGATTAGTTTATGATCTGATCTCACCAATGATGGGTATACCTCCGGTGTTGAACATTGTGACCCCATGTTTGTAATGATGAGATCCAGTATGTTTTCTCCTCTTGTGGGGATGGTGACCAATTGTTCCATGGCATTTGAGTTTATGAACTCTAGGAACCTTTGGGCTAGAGTGTTGGGGCTTGAGTAGTGATCCCAGTCTATATTTGGATAGTTGAAATCACCCAGTATGATGGTATTTGGAGATATATTTATCCCCTCCAGTGTTTTCAGGAAAGCTGTGTGAGGTTCCTGAGTTTGAGAGGGTGGCCTGTAACAGGCTACAAACTGCAGAGCAGTCTTGCCTACAGTTAATTGCACCTGGATGGTTTCCGATGCATCATGCGTTGCCACCAACCTTGAGGTGAGGGTGTCCTTGATGAATATGGACACCCCCCTCCTTTCTTGGTGTTGTCCGGATTTTGGGGCCGGAACACATGATATGAGGTAAAACCTGATAGTGCCGGGGTGCTCTCGGGAGCCTTGAACCAGGTTTCAGTCACAGCACAGACATCGATGTTCTCCATACTGAGAAGGGCTTTGAGTGCGTGCATCTTGAGGTTGAGACTTCTGGCATTGAGCAGCATTACCCTTAGTTTTTTTCCTTTTTTGTGTTCTAGGGTGGTAGGTTTAGAATTTGAGCCCTGCCTAAAAAAGGCACAATGGGGTGGCAAGAGCCTTTGCCAAAATCCGGAAGCCCAGGGGTGACAGGTGCAAGCCGTCCCTTGCGAAGCAGCGTGGCTTGTCCCAGCATGTCATCCCAGGCAGACAGACATTGATCCTTTGAATGACACCATAGTTTAAGCCAATTATTAAAGCTGATCATCTTGTCTTCGTATTGTGTCATAATTCTTGGTGAAGGTAGGATACTGCTCAAGGTCAGGGTCATACCTGCCTGGGCTACATAATCAGAGAGGTCCTCTGTGTCTCTTTTCATGTAGTCCAGGGAGGTACATCTCAGGTCATTCACACCAGCATGGACAATGACTAAGTCATACTTGTACCTGCAGTTGAGTGACCTGAGTGCTTGCGTTATGTGGCGGATTCTAGCGCCCGATAGGCAGCTTACTGTGACCTTCTCCTTACTCAATCTGGTGAGCGGGACGTCAGTGTGTCTGACTATGTAGTCACCAATGACGAGTGTGTCTGGCATTGTGTTTGGCCTTAAGGGCTGTGACTGTTTGGCACACTGACTCTGTGGTCTATGTGTTGCATGTGCTGTGCCTTGTGGAGGCAGTTGTTTGGGTGTCTGCTTTGGTGGCCTCTGCTGTTTTGGTAGGTTTTTGATCAGAGCCTCTGAGTATGTCTTTGTGTGTTTATGTGTATGATTTGAAGTTGTGATAGTGCTATGTGAGACTGGGTTTGTGGTGTGTGTGGTTACCTTCTCCTCCTGTCTGGTCTTGCCAGTCCTATGTTGAGAGAGCTCAGCCTCCAGTTTGGCTATATATTTGCATCTCTCGCATGTATTTGTGTTTTGTGGGAGAAGGAGAGGGTTGTCAGTGTACATGAGGCAATTGTAACATTGCCTCAATATTCCCAGATTCACCAGCTGAGCAGGAGAGGACACTAGCAACTGATCCCTCGCCATGCTAGAAGGAATAGGCAAAAACTTTATGTAGATGAGTTTGAAAAAAAGGACTTCGGGGGATGTGGTGTTTTTTGGCCGGTGGGGTACTATGTATAATAAAAGTGCTATATCAGAGTAAAAAGTACTTTAGGAGCAAGTGCTAGGCTTTACAGATGGAGAATAGTCTACTTAGGAATCAAGTAGAGCTGAACTTTTTAGTTAGAGAATAGGCTGGTTAGATAGGCAGTACAGTTCAAGAAGAGCTGTTCTAAGGGAAAAAATGAAGAGTGAACTTTAGGTAGCCCGAATAGTTTAACCTTGATTAACCGCCGCTGCTCTTGTGTGCTCCTGTGGCAACTCCGCGCTAAAGCGTGCTTTATAGCAGGAGGCTGGAAAAGGCAGGAAATGACCCAAAATGGCCAATGAACTACAAGTCACTGACTTAAACCACTCCTCTGAGGACAAACAGGCAGCTCAGTACTCCCCACTCTCACTGGTGAGTAAATAAACTTCCCCCTGACCAAACAAGGAAAATGGAGAAGTACAGGAACCAAGACAAAGCCCAGGCATTAGCAAAATCTGATCACTGGAACACTAGCTAGGAAAGTATGGAAAACAAGGATATTTTTTTTTGTTTTTTTCAAGTTTTTTTACACAGATAGGCAGAAAACACAATAAATGCTGTACTTTTCGACTAATTGCTATCAAAAGCTAGTACACTTGAGTGTATTAGCCTGTAGTTTAACTTTTAAGCAAAACTTAAACTAGCAAGTGCAGTAAACAGTTTGAGCTTGTAAAAACAGTAAAAACAGGTAATACTTTGATAAAATAAGCAGAAACAGTGGTCGAAAGTCACAAAAGGTCGAAAAAGCCAAGAAAAATACTTAAAATCTGGAAAGTTTGTCTTTTCTGGTCTCTGCTGCTCTAGGAACTCTGCTGGACACCATGAGGAGCTGTGCTGAGTTCTCTACAGCTGGAAAAGCCAGCCAAAGCGTGCTTTATAGCAGGGGGCTGGAAAAGACAGGAAATGACCCAAAATGGCCAATAAACTACAAGTCACTGACTTAAACCACTCCTCTGAGGACAAACAGGCAGCTCAGTACTCCCCACTCTCACTGGTGAGTAAAGAAACTTCCCCCTGACCAAACAAGGAAAATGGAGAAGTACAGGAACCAAGACAAAGCCCAGGGATCAGCAAAATCTGATCACTGGAACACTAGCTCGGAAAGTATGGAAAACAAGGATATTTTTTTTTTTTTTTTCAAGTTTTTTTACACAGATAGACAGAAAACACAATAAATGCTGTACTTTTCAACTAATTGCTATCAAAAGCTAGTACACTTGAGTGTATTAGCCTGTAGTTTAACTTTTAAGCAAAACTTAAACTAGCAAGTGCAGTAAACAGTTTGACCTTGTAAAAACAGTAAAACAGGTAATACTGATAAAATAAGCAGAAACAGTGGTTGAAAGTCACAAAAGGTCGAAAAAGCCAAGATAAATACTTAAAATCTGGAAAGTTTGTCTTTTCTGGTCTCTGCTGCTCTATGAACTCTGCTGGACACCACGAGGAGCTGTGCTGATATATATATACACACACATACACACACACACACACATATATATATATATATATATATATATATATATATACACACACACATATATATATATATATATATATATATATATATATATATATATATATATATATATATACACACACACACACACACACACACACACATACATATATATATATATATATATATATATATATATACACACACACACATATATATATATATATATATATATATATATATATATATATATATACACACACACATATATACACACACACATATATATATATATATATATATATACACACACACACACACACATATATATATATATATATATATATATATATATATATATATATATATATATGTACACACACACACACACATACATATATATATAAATATATATATATATATATATATATGAGTCCTTAGTGATTTTCTCTCAAAATTTGCCTTGGATGCTTTTATGAGAGATCTCAGTTTTTTACTTATAATGATCAAGGGTGTCTTCTCTTTTACGGATTTTGCTCTATCTTGTAGTAGCTTTTTCTTTTGTTGTAAAGCTTGTTTATGGCTGGGGTCCACCAGACTGGACGCTTGCCTTTGGTACAAAGAGTCTTTGTTTTGTTTGGGATTGCCTGATCCATGCAGTCCTGGAGGTGCTGGTAAAAGGCATTTGTAAGTGATTCAGCGGTTTGAGTAATGGTTTCCGCTGGCTCGGGGGCCTTGAAAGAGACCACACCAGTCTTTAGGAGTGTGAAGTCGGCTTTAGAGAAGTTCTTCACTGTGGTCTTTTTTATCTGGGGTGGGGGCGGGATGTGGACTTCCAGTGAGATTAGTTTATGATCTGATCTCACCAATGATGGGTATACCTCCGGTGTTGAACATTGTGACCCCATGTTTGTAATGATGAGATCCAGTATGTTTTCTCCTCTTGTGGGGATGGTGACCAATTGTTCCATGGCATTTGAGTTTATGAACTCTAGGAACCTTTGGGCTAGAGTGTTGGGGCTTAGTAGTGATCCCAGTCTATATTTGGATAGTTGAAATCACCCAGTATGATGGTATTTGGAGATATATTTATCCTCAGTGTTTTCAGGAAAGCTGTGTGAGGTTCCTGAGTTTGAGAGGGTGGCCTGTAACAGGCTACAAACTGCAAACAGTCTTGCCTACAGTTAATTGCACCTGGATGGTTTCCGATGCATCATGCGTTGCCACCAACCTTGAGGTGAGGGTGTCCTTGATGAATATGGACACCCCCCTCCTTTCTTGGTGTTGTCCGGATTTTGGGGCCGGAACACATGATATGAGGTAAAACCTGATAGTGCCGGGGTGCTCTCGGGAGCCTTGAACCAGGTTTCAGTCACAGCACAGACATCGATGTTCTCCATACTGAGAAGGGCTTTGAGTGCGTGCATCTTGAGGTTGAGACTTCTGGCATTGAGCAGCATTACCCTTAGTTTTTTTCCTTTTTTGTGTTCTAGGGTGGTAGGTTTAGAATTTGAGCCCTGCCTAAAAAAGGCACAATGGGGTGGCAAGAGCCTTTGCCAAAATCCGGAAGCCCAGGGGTGACAGGTGCAAGCCGTCCCTTGCGAAGCAGCGTGGCTTGTCCCAGCATGTCATCCCAGGCAGACAGACATTGGATCCCCTTTGAATGACACCATAGTTTAAGCCAATTATTAAAGCTGATCATCTTGTCTTCGTATTGTGTCATAATTCTTGGTGAAGGTAGGATACTGCTCAAGGTCAGGGTCATACCTGCCTGGGCTACATAATCAGAGAGGTCCTCTGTGTCTCTTTTCATGTAGTCCAGGGAGGTACATCTCAGGTCATTCACACCAGCATGGACAATGACTAAGTCATACTTGTACCTGCAGTTGGTGACCTGAGTGCTGCGTTATGTGGCGGATTCTAGCGCCCGATGGGCAGCCTACTGTGACCTTCTCCTTACTCAATCTCGTGGCGGGGCGTCAGTGTGTCTGACTATGTAGTCACGAATGACGAGTGTGTCTGGCATTGTGTTTGGCCTTAAGGGCTGTGACTGTTTGGCACACTGACTCTGTGGTCTATGTGTTGCATGTGCTGTGCCTTGTGGAGGCAGTTGTTTGGGTGTCTGCTTTGGTGGCCTCTGCTGTTTTGGTAGGTTTTGATCAGAGCCT
Source organism: Protopterus annectens (assembly GCF_019279795.1). NCBI lineage: Eukaryota > Metazoa > Chordata > Ceratodontiformes > Protopteridae > Protopterus > Protopterus annectens. The sequence goes on along the minus strand of NC_056731.1, from coordinate 131,453,028 downwards.
CTGAGTATGTCTTTGTGTGTTTATGTGTATGATTTGAAGTTGTGATAGTGCTATGTGAGACTGGGTTTGTGGTGTGTGAGGTTACCTTCTCCTCCTGTCTGGTCTTGCCAGTCCTATGTTGAGAGAGCTCAGCCTCCAGTTTGGCTATATATTTGCATCTCTCGCATGTATTTGTGTTTTGTGGGAGAAGGAGAGGGTTGTCAGTGTACATGAGGCAATTGTAGCATTGCCTCAATATTCCCAGATTCACCAGCTGAGCAGGAGAGGACACTAGCAACTGATCCCTCGCCATGCTAGAAGGAATAGACAAAAACTTTATGTAGATAAGTTTGAAAAAAAGACTTCAGGGGATGTGGTGTTTTTGGCCGGTGGGGTACTATGTATAATAAAAGTGCTATATCAGAGTAAAAAGTACTTTAGGAGCAAGTGCTAGGCTTTACAGATGGAGAAAAGTCTACTTATGAATCAAGTAGAGCTGAACTTTTTAGTTAGAGAATAGGCTGGTTAGATAGGCAGTACAGTTCAAGAAGAGCTGTTCTATGGGAAAAAATGAAGAGTGAACTTTAGGTAGCCCGAATAGTTTAACCTTGATTAACCGCCGCTGCTCTTGTGTGCTCCTGTGGCAACTCCGCGCTAAAGCGTGCTTTATAGCAGGAGGCTGGAAAAGGCAGGAAATGACCCAAAATGGCCAATGAACTACATGTTACTGTCTTTAACCACTCCT
>NC_056731.1:131294804-131447304 GCF_019279795.1 Protopterus annectens | reverse complement strand
TGTCTGGTGGACCCCAGCCATAAACAAACTATACAATAGAAGGAGGAAACTACTAAATGACAGAGCAAAATCCCAAAAAGGGAAGGCATCACTGATCAGTATTAGCAAAAAACTACGGGCACTCATAAAATTGTCTAAGGCCAGCTTCGAGAGAAAAATTGCACAGGACACTAAGGATAATCACAAGGCTTTCTTTAGTTATGTTAGGAACCTGGGTGGTAATTCCCAGATATGCTCAGAATTAGTCCAAAATGACAAAAAATACACTGAACCCACAGACATTGCCAACATCGTAGCTGACAGGTTCAGCGCAAACTTCTCTCCCCCCTCCCCACCAAAAGGGCAAATATCTATCCCAGCAGAGTGCTGCCCCCCTGACATCTCAGATGCTCAGGTAACAGCCGCCCTCTCCAAAGCAAAAAACACAGCATCAATGGGACCAGACGGTGTCCCGGGCTGCGTCCTACATGAACTCCAAGAAGAGCTAAACCCAAACATAAAACTACTGTTCAATCTCAGATCTCAGCCTTACTACAGGATATGTGCCCAAAGAGTGGCGTACAGCAACAGTGGTCCCTCTCCATAAAGGTGGCGCCTCAACAGATCCTGGAAACTATCGCCCCATAAGCCTGACTAGCTTGGTCTGCAAAGCTATGGAAGGGATCATCATGGACCTCATAAATAAAGATATTGGGGACCTACAGACACTGGATCCTACCCAGTTCGGCTTTGTTAAGGGCAGATCCTGCCTCTTAAACCTAGTTGATTTCTTTGAAACAGTCACCAAGGCGATTGACGAGGGGAAGGTGGTCCACACAACCTACCTGGACCTCGCAAAAGCCTTCGATACAATACCCCACTCGGGCATTATAGATAAGCTCACCAGCTTAAATATAAACCCCTATGTCACTAGATGGATTGCAAACTGGCTCAAGGACAGAACCCACATGGTTAGAATTGCTGGAGCCATGTCAGACTCAAACCAGTTACAAGTGGTGTCCCACAAGGCTCAGTCCTGGGACCTCTCTTGTTCGGTATATATTTCTCGGAGGTACAGGCCAACACAGAAGGACTGTGGCTGACCAAGTTCGCAGATGACTGCAAACTGGGCGCCATAATCGACTCTCCAGCCGACACAAGCATCCACCAAAAGGGCCTCATAGAAACAGACAACTGGTGCCACAGCCATGGCCTCAAGCTAAATGCCAAAAAGTGTATAGTCATCCCCTTTGGCAAAAACAAAGTGCCCACAAATTACCACATAGGTGGTAATCCATTAAGTACAGAAGAAGTAATTAGGGACCTGGGGACCCAAGCTGATAGCAATCTCTCATTTGACAACCACGTGGCCAAAGTGGTTAGAAAAACATTTTATATAGCCCACCTAATCATGAAGGGATTCACATCTAGATCAGGGGAGGTCATCGTGCCTCTTTACTCATCCCTCATCAGGCCCATAATTGAGTACAATGCCCCTTTGGGATATACCTTACCAGACACCTGCAGCAACTGGAAAGACTCCAAAAGTACCTCACCAAGAGGATCAAAGGGCTCAAACAGATGCCATATGCTGCCCGGTTAAAGAAACTCCAGCTCTACTCAGTGGCATACCGCCTGTTCAGAGGCGATCTGTGCCAGACGTATAAAGCCATGTCCAACCCGGAATTAATGGACATGCTGCACCTAAGAAAATCCAAATCCCATCGAGCTACGCGAGCGCGAGACTTGAACCTCAGCACTGAAATAAATAGGACATGCTGGAGGGACAGATTCATAACCCAGAGGCTCCCTTCACTCTGGAATAAAATCCCAGTCCAGGTTAGGCAGAGTCCCTTATTGACTCTCTTCAAGAGGAATCTTGATGAGTGGATGGGAGATCGTAGGTTTACCCCGGGTATCACTTCTGTGTCACTGTTAGACAGAGGCACAGTATACAAACCTCAAAAAAGGGCATAGCAAAATAAATTTAAAATGGGTGGCGAAAGCCAAACACATTCTGGCTAGGCTTATAAATGCCCTAGGGCAGATAGCCTAGTATGAACCTATGAACCTATAAGAGGTTCACAAGTATGCAGTGTGTCTGGTTTTAACACAACAAAATCTATGGAAACCCAGACTGAGGCTTCACCTAGCAGAACCACTAAGCAGCCACATACCATCATTTAAGTAGATGCATATGGTGAGGTTGGTGCCTGACATTCACATGGCTTTTTCACTGACTGCTGTATGGTCTCTAACTAATCTGTTTCACCCCACTTGTTAATGAAAACAAAACAACTACAGATCCTTGTTCTGAACATGCTCAGTCTATTTATACACCTAGCATTTGCACTACACGGTACTGGATGGCTTCCTATCTTTGAAACAAAGAGATGGCCTTTCCCTCTACATACTCATTTTCAAGCTCCTACCTCAGGGATAATACTCCTTTTAGTTACTAGGCTAACAGACAGTATAAGTAACTTCTTACTGTCAAATAATATGCTTGTTAACATCAAGTACCATGAGACTACTGCTCATATGTTTGCTGCCACAGAAACTGCATCCTGGGGCCAACCAATGTGGAAAGTAAGAGATGGCAGCGCATACCATTCATATGATAAAAAGGGACAGGTACAGCCGCTTTACTAGTCACCTAAGTTCCACTTTTCAGTATAGTATCTTACTGTGCATGGCCGCTTGACATATCTTGCCACATACATTAACTATTGGTCAATTATCTGATTGTGGAACCATAACAATTACATACATCCACTGATTATCTGCTTAATACTTCTTTATTGCTGTAGATTCTATTGTTTCTTTAAAATATGCATGTGTTTGTGTTTGTGTGTGTGTGTGTGTGTGTGTGTGTGTGTGTGTGTGTGTGTGTGTGTGTGTGTGTGTGTGTGTGTGTGTGTGTGTGTGTGACAGTATGCCAACACCCACTACACTGACATCAATGTCAAATTCTCAAATATTGACACATTCTGTGCATGCTTTTGTGTCAAGTACAGAGGTAATCAAGAGCTGCTATAGTCAGCAATTAATGAGTTAAGGAAGTGGACAGAAATGCAGGATTTACTACTTTGGAGAGTAAGTCTGATTAAATAAGCTGCATAAAGTATGTGGTAAATTGCTGCAGATTCTCAAGGCATTGAGTGCCAATCAATGTCATATCAGGAAGGGCAGTGCTCAGATATTTAGTGTCTATGAGGGATTGACTGCATTGCCTTCTTGGCTCTTTTCTTTGACAATGTCCTGAATTAAGCACCTTAACACATATTTTATGATGGAACAAAACAGGCACTAATGCCCGCATCTGTACATTGTAGGCCTTGCACTATAGCTGTAATTTCTTAACTCTGCCGTCACAGGAGCTGTACAGTGTTGCCCTATAACTCTCTTCATGGGAGTAACGTTTCCCCCGTCTTGCTCACTTTTGGATTTCTTTACTTTCCTTGCTATCACTTGTGTTACTCCTAAGGACAGTACTGTGCAGGGCCACCCAGTTTGAGATAATTGATTTTAGCGATTTTTATTGCTTTCTTGCTGAAAAGTTTCACGACTTAAGTCAATGAAGACGACAACACTACACTCTAGCCTGGAACAAGTATCACCGATGACTTCATCCATTCATCCATAAAATGTACCCTAACGAACACTGGAAGCCTAAGAAATAAGTTAGAATAGTTACAAGCATTTCTTTCAACTCACAAACCTGACTTTATTGGGGTTACTGAATTTCAGGTTAAAAATGACATACCTAGCCTCGGCTACGACCTCACATTCAGTGCCTAACCAGGGAAAAGAGCAGGAAGGGAACATTTCTTCTAACTAAAAACAATATTTAGGCCTCAGTTGTGGGCCAATGCACTTCTTCCTCGAATTACAGCCATGATTGGTAAATTACTGATTTGCACCTATTCAATCATTTCTCATTAACACTAAGGATACATTCCTTCTCCCACCCTCAGAAGTAACCCGTACAAATTAAACTACTTCTATGCAACATACAAATGTGCATTAAACCTAATGGAAACATACTAATTTCAGGGGATTTTAACATCATCCTCCTTGGACCCTTGTATACAAAAACAATGGATCTACTAACCAGCCTTGGCCTTATACAGCTAGTACAAGAACCTAATAGGCAGAACTTCCAAACACAGAATCATTCTGTATTTAATGCTATCATTACCAATTACCCCAACATTTCCTACTCAATTGAAGTACTGCCCTTCATTAGTGACCAGTGCATTTTGACCTTCACAATTTTAACATCCATGAAAAAACACCACTATCCCAATCTCTATCTTTCCTGTCATTAACCAAAACAACACAGATGCTCTACACAATGACATAATCAACACCAACTGGTCTACTACTGCATCTATTCTAGACCCTTCCTGGTTCACTTCCATAACAAACATTTCCCTAAAATACCCCAAAAAATCAGAGCCACACCTAAACACATGTTCAGAAAAGAATTGCTCACTTTATTAAACTTAAGAAATGAAATAGCCCTAATAACAGAGAAGGATTCACTTTTCTGAGAAACCTTGCTAAACAAGCTACCAGAAGGCAGAGATCCCATCACCTAGTCTCTTACCATAAATCATTCACTAGTTCTAAATATTTTAGGAAAATAGTAAATCAAATCAATGGGCGGGTCCCCACTACTTCTCTTTCATCTGCTGACACTATGCCATCCACCTCTGGTATCCTTTCCACTAATGCCTTCCTCAGACTACTCTCATCCCCCCCCCATTACTTGATTCCGAAATCTGCCATCCACTCATGGTCTATTTCTCTTTGCAAAGACTTCCTAAAACATTACACAATGCCTGTCTTACCCATAATATCATGCTCTCCTGCTGGAAACAAGCCTGCATCAAACACCTAAAAAAACCCATATCCACCTCAGACTTTCACCTCATTTCCATCTTACCCAGCCCTGGCAAAACATAAAAACACGCAACTATATAACTACCTCCAAATTCTAGACTGCTCTGCTTATTAGTCATTGATGATATGCTCCTAAACTTTGACAAAGGAAACTGAACTGGACTAAACTTTGATAAATGAAACCTAACTGGAGCAGTTTTTATTAGCTTTAAATAAGCCTCCAATCTTGTAGACCATCCTCTTCTGTTTAATACATTTTCCACCACAGGTATTGGCAACCAAGCTTTAGAATCGTTTACAAGCTTCCTTTCTGACAGACACTTTAAGTTCAAAATAGGTAGCTCCTTGTTGGTCTCTGTCTCACTATACTTGGTAGTTCACCCAAGGCTTAGTCCTTTCACCCATTCAATTTTTCATTATTCATCAATGTTCTTCCAGATGACCTTCCACGCTTACCTGTTATTCTACATGCTGGTGATATGGTAATCTACACATCTCATCTTTCCCATGCTATGACCAAAAAAACAACTGCAACAAAACATTCATTTCACAATTCTGCAAATGGCTAAATAAGAGAAAACTATGCTTAAAATACTAACAAAAGTAAAAGTATGATATTTAGAAACAAGACCAAGCTTTCCAAGGTCCCCAGCATCTAGCAGACATCACTCAATAAATTAACACCTTTGATAACCATCAAACAAATCTGATATCTGGGGATATTGCTACATTATCGGTTTAACTTTCAAGACCATGTACATTTAAAAAAAACTACTCATGGCTCCTCTGGCAACCAAAATCTCCTACTTTGTCCTCCTGGAATGAAGGATCACTACATGTAATAGGGTGATTCAATCACAACTGAAATACAGGCTTCTCTTGAAGCATCAGCCTCCAAGAAAAACATCCCCATTTTACAAACTACTGCAAGCAGCATCTTGTTATACTCTCATCCAAGACACTCATCACTGCCAACTGTTTGCCAAACCACACTGGTTATCCATCACTCACAGAATACAACTCACACTAGGATCCCCACTCTTCAAACTTGTCAAACTCCAATCATTTTCTTTCCTTGCCAGCCTCTTACTACCAAGGACCACAGACTACAATGTTAGATCCCTTCTTCCCAACATATCCTCCCTCCAGAAACCTAAATCAATGGTGTATTGCACATACCAAACCTTCTTCATCTTATTATGCAGGTCTGGGAATCCCTTTGTAAATTTCTTAAAGAATAATCATCCATTAAGGTAAAAGGAAGGAACCAAAACACTTCCTATTCAAAGGAAAAAAAAAATGGTTCAAAACTGGTACTATCACATGATTCTACCACCATTCCTTACCTCCTAGTGAGTGGTGAAACCATATGCTTAAAACACTAGCTCCCATTAAGCAAACACCCACAACTACTTGTTTGAGCTTAAGTCTCTATATAACATGTACACAATTACATCTTCTACCATACTCTTTACTTTCCCTACTGATGATGGTGTTTCTTTACGTCTATACATGAGTACTTCATTTTATTTATTTATTTATTTGTTTACCAGGACAGTCTGACTTGGAACGAGGCCAATTTTCAGAGGAGGCCTGGAGAGAAACGCTCCAGATGCATGTCTTTGTAATATTCATTGGTGTCTCACTTTCTTTTTTCCTCCCCCATATCTCACTGTTTGATATTGACTGCATTTTATATCAAATTAATCTCTGTCATTCTACACCTGCTACACTGTATCTTATAATGCCAGTTCTGTATGCTAAAGTTTATATTTGTAATTATTCTATTTTTTTTTTTTTTGCTCTTGGGCTGAACCAGTAAATGGTCCAGAGACATCAGTGTTCCACCCAAGTTAACACATGTAAATAAAGATAAATACAATAAAATGCAATTGTCTGCAAAAGAGTTCAATATATTTTTTATTATCATCATAGTAAAAGATACTGAGCAGTGAAACAAGGTACATCAGCTGTGCAAAGCCTAGTGATCCACTAACTAACTTGTGACACGGTGTGTATGGAACAGAAGGTATTCTAATTAAGCTTATCACACTCAGTGTGCACTTAAATACTGTGCTATTCTTCCCACATAGATAAATATAGCCAATTGTCAAGACATTGCTATGCTGTTTCAGGAACAATTATGGTATTTAATGAATGAGTTTATACAATGTGATCTTGCCCTGACACCATGGAGCAGGAAGGGCTGCATGCAGGGATGGACAGACAGGACTGCATTTGAAGTACTGGATCAGGCTTATGACTTAATATCCTATGAAAGTTTTTGTTGCAATTTGACAAGGAAGGGGTACTGGTCAGATCACAGTAGCTGTTTCCTACCCTTTTCTAGGTGTTAAGAACTCAAGCACTGCAATATCACCATGAAGAGAGAGTAGAATTTGTGTTCAGCAGATAAAATCAAAATAAAACCAGCACAACCAGATTAAGGCATAGCCGAAAGCACTCATCCTGTTTGTTTGTGAGGATTCATGTCCTGTTATTTGAAGGATTTTATCTTCATTTTGTGCTTCAATTGTGCTGGTTTTATTTTGATTATATCTGCTGAACACACATTCTACTCTCTCTTCGTGGTGATATAGCAGCACTTGTGTTTAATCTTCAGTCATTGTTTTAGCACTGCAGTCTTCAGTAGTTAGTGTTTTTTGTTAGTTTCTTTTCTATATGTTGGGTGTTGTCTCTTTCTCTGCGGGTTCTCAGTGAGGATGCACTTTATTAAAAATGATACTGTTTGCAGAGAATGTCAAAGGCAATTATGAAATTTGGGGAGGAAACATAGAATCAGCTGAAGTTGTTTTTGTTAGGTTTAATATACATGTTCCACATTCCTAAGGAAGGGTTTTTATGGGAGCTTTATTTATTTGATTTTTATTTTTTGCTGTTATGATCGTACCACTACGCTCACAGCCTGTTTTCAAGAGAAACGTGATGTGATACTTTATGCAGTCAGGTTAATATGGCTGGAACACTTTGGAAATTCTTTGACTCTACAGCAGAGGTAGCCACAGGGTGATTTCTGCAATACAGTGGAACAGACAAGATGGAGAATATCATGTGTGAGGAGATGCTGTTAGTGTTGCATAGCACTGATTGTGGAAAGGGGAGTGGTTTCTAGCTGGTTATCTTGTGAAGGAGCAGTATACCTCAAATGAGATGGCAGTATCAGAGACTGTTACTGGGGATACTTTACAGCTCACTTATGCAACATAAAAGAAGCTGCGCAAAATGATATGGATGGCACTAAATGCCTTCTGGCAAGTGCCACCTGAAGCGTGTGAGTGCAAAAGAAACATCAACGCCTCGGAGCACCGCTACTGGATCCTATGCTGCCTAACTAAAGTTGTCTTTTACAATTAAAGTATGCAGGCACAGAGTTAGTCATTTAAAGTACAGCAAGTAGGGATGTGCCCCAAACAGATACTTTGCTGGTAAACCTTTGCTATTAGACTCCATTTTCACCTACAGATGTTCAAGTGCATATTCAAATTTCTGATTGAATCTGCTTATGAGATAAGTATTTGTTTAAAAATATAGAGGTATGAAAGAATGTTACCGATAACCCAGTCAATAAGTCAAAAGTGAAATTTGCGAATTTACAGCTTTATGCTGACAGCGGTACCAGGAAATATTTGTTGTTATAACTGGCTATCACTGTACTATTGTTACTGGCCAAAGAAAATTCTGGATGATCTGTGGAGCTAGATTGTGGACCAAAAGGAGCATGTTTTTTCATATAGCACACTTACCAGTTAGACTGTATTTGGGATACACAAAGTGAGTATTGTTATTCACAGCACAGCCTATGGTGTGCTGCCACTTATCACTTTAGTGCTGAGGGTGCTGTTCTTTGTTTATAAAAGTGTGATAGAACAGACCAAGGGGAAGTTTATTTCCCTAAAAAACTGACACAGTATACACAGTGCAAGGACAAGCTGAAGTGCAGAATTCAGCCTCCTGTATAAGACAGAAAGAGAAAAAAGGAGAAAAGCTTTACTGGCAGGTCTTTTTTTCCATCCAGGATCTAAGGAAATGCTGAGATTCCCCCCCTGGCCTGCTTGCCTTGATCTGCATCAGGACTGCTGTTGCTAATAGTTTTTTGAGAGAGGAGGCGGAGTGGCCATCTTATCCTAAACTTGTCTGCTGTGGCAGTTCCTGTGTGTGTGTGGGTGTGATATTTACTGACTGGCAGATTCCTGCATTGGTATGGACTTTTAGCCTTATAAAGAGGTTAAGTGCACAGCTTGACACTCTATCCTGCCGAACTGCTGACCACTGTGTGCATCAGCACAATAATGAAAGTGAGAGGAGAATAAACCTACAATCAAGTCTTTTTTTTCCATTTGACAACTTAGAAAAGGACCTGTTTGCACTGATCTGCGTTAAGATTGTCACTGCTGATTGCTACTAGAGAAAGGGACATCTCCTAGCTTTTCTGCTATGGGCCTTTCTGAAGAAAGTGCTTACTGACTGGTAGATTCTTACAATGGCAGGATCTTATTAGCTTCAAAAAGGTCAGATGCATAGCTCTTTCCTCTGTTCTGTCGAGCTGCTGACCAGTGGGCATTCCTGCACATGTTCAAAGGAGAAAAAGTGAGAGGAGGAAAAGAAAAGTAATACCAAGATCTTGTTCCATCAGAGAACTGAGAAACACCTGAGTTGAACTCCAGGACTTGCTTTCCTTGATTTGTGTTTGGACTATTGCTAATGATTGCTTCTAGTGGTAGGAGGAGTTGAGGACATCAAACTCTTGTTCTGCTGTCTGCCATTTCACTGTTTTTCTTTACTGACTGGCAGATTCTTGCAATTGCTTACTTTTTTAGATTAAAAAAGAGAGCAGTTGCATTGCTCACTGCCTATTCTACTTAGCTGCTGACTGCTGTACCCTCCAGTGCAAGAATGAAATAGGGAGACCAAAGATGTACTATCAGTCTCTTTTTCCATATGGGACATGAGAAGCACCCAATATGATCCCTCCATCTTCCTGGACCTGTTTGCCTTGCTCTAGCTGAGGACTGTTATTGCTGGCTGCTCCTAGTTAGAGGAAACACAGTGGCTACCTTGTTGCTGTAAATGTGCATGTGTTTACTGACTGCCAAGCCATGCAGTTGGTGCTTTTTTGAGGCCAGAAAGTTACACAGATGTGGGCATGTACCATTCTGCTTTGCTGAGCTGCGGACCAGTTTGCACTCCAGTATAAGAATGAAAATAAAAAAAAAAAAATGAAAAAGAAAAGACACCTAGCTTCTTGCTAGTTTTCCATCTAGGGCTTCAGCTGCACTTTGCAGAGCACCATGGGTTCAATATTTAACTACCCTAACCCCCAGCCACATATACATTCGACCTACTCACTAGTAGGAGCTTCATATCGTCACCCTGCTACATTTGTTCTAATACCATTCACTGTGGTAAGTGTCTCCTAGTTCACCTAGGTAAGTTGTTTCTTATTCATCTTGGTAGCAAGGTATCTGTGCCTTTCAAAAGTGGTCCCCCAATATCTACATATTAAACAGTGTTCTCATGTCAAAATGATGCATTTAAAAAAAACTATCTGAGCTTGCTGGTGATTGTCTCTGTAGTAATTCATTCCTGAAGTATTACTGCTGATACTGCTACTGTAAACTTTACTGCAGTTAGTTGAGCTGTCAGTGTACTTGAATTATTACTGTTATTAGAGTTATCTTATGCATTACTGTAGCTAGCTGAGTAATTTTTGTGAGGCTGGTATAATGCTTGGTGCTTTACCTTACTCCAGATTGTGCTTGCAGCACTGTACACTACCTCTAGCTGTGCAGTGTATCTGAATTTTTACTCTTGGTAAGCTTTGGCTTCTGTTTTTTCCATATTACATTTGCTCCAGTTAGTCTTTATTTTCATTAGTTTTTTACTACTGATTGTTGTTAGTCAAGAGTTGTTGCTGTTTCATAACTACCACTGTAGATATAGATTGCACCTTCTACACCATCTCTATCTGGGTCTTTCTGTCACCCTTACTTGTCCAGGGCACTATTATCCCAAGTAAATGTTATTTTTGCATGTAATTAAATTATTTAAATGCATTTCATTGTATTTAATCTAACATCATTCTTCTATTAGCTCACAGGCAATGGTGTCATTTTGGTGTGCATCCTTACTCACCCTAGCTAAGCAATTCTGCTCTCAAGTCTCCTATAACACCCTAAAAGGCTTCCCCATCTACCCACTCTGACCTCTACTCTTGCTTTCCTTTCTCACTTTAGCTAATCTATTCCAACCATTACTGTTCCTAACCTCACTCATAAAATTTTGGGGTACTCTGTCCCCTCAACTCTCATCATCATCCTAGTTTCAAAGTCTGTTATAGTCTACTATGTGGTCAGTCTACTTGCACTTGGCACCTTAAAACAGTGTAGCAACTGTCCCATGTTTAACAAGCCCTTACTCTTATCTAACACAGACATCACCAGTGATTAATGTAAACATTTATTCAAACTGAATCCAAATCTCATACTAACAACATCAGTAAACATCATTGCTGCACTGTTTGGCCCCCTAACACCAAACCAACATATGCTGAGGTAGTAAAGAAATCATTACCAAAGGCTTTTATTGCTGATATAATGAACCTTAGTCACCTAGACAAGCTACTGCATCTGTACCTCTAAAGAGTCACTAGCAGTGTAGGCCCAGACCCATAAGATCATCAAGGCCTGCATCCCCCAACAGTGCTCTCCTTGTTAACAACTCTACAGGTAGGCACACTGATTCTAACTCTACCACGTTGGGTAAGAGTGGCAGTAAATTGCTTCTCAAATGCAACAATTCACTGCACAACTAGGGCCCTTAGATCTCTCCACACCTTCATATATGACCACTGATGCTGGAGTGCAGACATAGGTTCACAGTTACTGAAACATGGTTTCCGCATATCAACAGGTCTTCTTCAACACTAGGGTCAACATCTTTCATTCATTTAGACCTTCTACAAATTGTAGGGGCATAACTGTATTTATCTATGTTTCTGTCCTCTCGCAATAAATCCTCAGATCTTTGTCACTCTAACAAAGCTACCACATTATTGCAAATTATTGGTATCCATCTACATCCCCTAATAATAATTGCATATACTTATATCAGTTGAAACATATATCTATTAAACCCAATAAAATACCAATTTCCTTAACCACATTATCTTCTTCACGACAAGAGGTGCAAAAAGTTTCTTGACCTTACCTGTACAACTACTGCCCATGTCTGCTTCTCCTTGATAAAGTCGGGGCATTATTTTTTTACATTCTCCTTTACAACCAGTAACCCTCTACCCTTGAACACATGTATTTAGGACTACTCCAAAACTAACCTGATAGCTTAAAGAAGTTTATAAACAGCCTTGCCCCTGCAGATTTCACTGTCAAAGCTGCTGTGTATACCGTTTTCTACTTGTACTTAAACAACTGTATTTAGACATCTGTTTCTGTCCGTTACATATATAATGAGAAATTCAAGACTAAACTCTTATAGGTTAGTACTAGTCCACCTGTTCTTGTAACACATTTTAAGTCTAGCCATATTTGCAAACCCTTATACCATCATGGGCTTGATTCATATTACACATAGTGATAAAAAAAAAAAAAAAAAGTTTTTCTAAAGTGGGATCCGGAATTCTGACATAAACAAACCGAGGGGAAAAGACACTTGCCATACATAACAAATTTTCTACTAGCTGACAGAAAAAGGGTTTAAAATTAGTTAACAAAAATCTCACGTGCACCATTAAGAAGTGTAAGCCTAGGATTTCAACTGAAGGTTGCCTTCAAAGACAATGCTAGGGCCTTCTTTAACTATAATATGAAATTCATGTTATACTCAGTGCTGTTGAATTGGTATCTAATGGTACTACTTATTCTGACCACAAAGCCATCACCAACATTCTATATGATAAATCCTGATCTGGTTTCACCCCACCTTATTCACCTATCTCTTCCACTCATTCTTCTCCGCAAACTACACACTACAAAACAATCATAATCACATCCTATAAGCACTATATAAAACTAAGAATATCAATTCCGTGGATCCTGACAAAATAAATGGGTGTCTGGCTATGTGTTACAGTACTTATATTCAGATTGGTGAGAAAGGTGAGAAGAAAATATTGTGTCACATTCTTATAACTGCAAATAAGCCACAGTGGCTTAAGAGAGTACACAATTTTCAACCTCAGCCTCTCCACAGGCTACATGCCATTAGAATGGCACACAGCAACTGTTATTCCTCTCCACAGAGGAGGGGCCACAACTGACCCTGGTAACTATCGCCCCATAAGCCTGACTAGCCTGGTCTGCAAGGCTATGGAGCGCATCATCATGGAACTCATTAACAAAGACAGTGGGAACCTCCAAACACTTGACCCGACCCAGTCCAGCTTTGTTAAGGGCAGATCATGCCTACTAAACCTGGTTTGACTTCTTGGAGACAGTCACCAAGGCCATAGACAAGGGAAAGGTGGTTCATACAGCCTACCTTGACCTCGCCAAGGCTTTCGACACCATTCCCCACTCGGGTATTACAGAAAAACTCACCAGCCTGAACATAAACCCCTACGTCACGAGATGGTTTGCCAACTGGCTTACAGACAGAACTTATACGGTAAGAATAGCGGGCTCCAGGTCCAACTCTAAACCAGTCACAAGTTGTGTCCCGCTAGGCTCGATCCTGAGACCCCTACTGTTCGGCATATACTTCTCAGAAGTACAGGCAAACACAGGAGGACTATCGCTAACCAACTTCGCTGATGACTGCAAACTGGGAGCCATAATTGAATCTCCGGCTGACACGGACATCCTCCAAAAGGGCCTTACTGAGATGAACACCTGGTGTTAATGTCATGGCCTCAAGCTAAATGTCAAAAAATGCATAGTCATCCCATTTGGGAAAAACAAAACACCCACAAACTACCACATAGATGGCAGCCCCCTTAATACAGAAGAGGTAACAAGAGATCTGGGGACCCAGGTAGATAGTAATCTCTCCTTTGACAATCATGTTGCCAAAGTAGTTAAGAAATCCTTCTATGTGGCCCATCTAATTACTAAAGGGTTCGCATCTAGAAATAAAGAGGTTATAGTGCCCCGCTAATCGTCACTCATTAGACCCATCATACAGTACAATGCCCCATTTGGGATGTACCTCACAAGACACTTCCAACAGCTGGAAAGACCACAAAAGTACCTCACCAAGAGGATTACTGGCCTCAAGCATATGTCCTATGCAGCCCGACTGAAAAACCTCCGGCTGTACTCAGTGGCATATCGCTTACTCAGAGGTGATCTCTGCCTGACTTACAAAGCCATGTCCAACTCAGAATTGATGAACATGCTCCACCTAAAGAAATCCAAGTGACTGCGAGCCACGCACTCTAGTGAGCTAAACCTCACCAGAACAATAAATAGAACATGCTGGAGGGATAGATTCCTGTCACAGAGACTCCCCATGCTTTGGAACAAAATTCCAAACTACATTAGGCAAAGCCCCTCACTAACACTCTTCAAGAGAAATGTTGACGAGTGGATGGGTAACAGAAAATACACCCCTGGGATCACTTCATTGGCTCTGCTTGACAGAGGCTCAATTAATTAATCAATGGCGTGGCGAAAGCCGACACACTCTGGCTAGGCTTATAAATGCCCTCGGGCAGATAGCCTAGTACCTACCTATGAACTTATTTTCATGGCTAAACAGTGGATGAGGTGAACACTGGAAAGTTCTTTGCACTCTATGTACGTGATTTTTATGGTCACTTTTTCACTATACAATATTTGACTTTTCCTTTTTTTACATTAACTTTTGGGTGGACTCTCACAGCTGTCTCATTTGACCCGTTCTAGATGATCTGTTTGTTTATTTACTTATGAATGTTTACCAGGGTAATACAGTGATCAATACTGACCGATTTCAAGCTCAGCCCATATCAAATACAAAACATTTCACAAACAAAAAATACAGACATGTAATCAATAATAGAATAGCTCAAAAAAGTTACAAAGAAAAAACTGTATACTGTGTATATTAACAGAAAAGTTAAAAAAGTTACACAGAAAAAACTGTGTATATACATTCTAGAACAAGCACAGTGGAATATACAATCAAGCAGGTGTAATTTAGCATTATACAATGACCTCCCATTAATATTCCAAAACGTGCACGCTGATTGGTCAGCGTGCCCATTGTAGATCAGACTTATACAAATGGAAAAAGGTCCGGTCGTCCGGATGTTTTCCATTAGTATAAGTCTTTACTTTTTTTTGTGTTAGGCAGCAACGGAGAATGGAAGAGGTCCGCTGCTGTAATCTCGCTATGTTAAACTCGTTTAACATAGTGAGATATCTTAAAAAAAGCAACGGAGATCTTCCTTTCTCTGTTGCTTTTTTTAAAGTTGTCTCGCTATGTTAAACTCGTTTAACATAGTAAGACAACTTTAAAAAAGGGAACGGAGATCTTCCTTTCTCCGTTGCTTTTTTTAAAGATATCTTGCTACATTAAACTAGTTTAACATAGAGAGACAACTTTAAAAAAGCAACAGAGATCTTCCTTTCTCCATTGCTTCCTCTACACACAGCTCTGATGTACTGCGTAAGCATATGCATGCGCAGTACATCAGAACTGCTCCAAGATACGGGGCCGCTGCGGAGGGGCAGCATGGAGGCATTATACAATGCCATTATTTAAAAAAGTAAATATTTTTTTTCTTAAATAATGTCATTGTATAATAGCAATAACCCACTTTTGGGTATGGGTAATGCTGGATTTACCCATGGTTGTCTTTGTTTGACCACTCGGGCTTCGCCCTCATGACCAAACCACACCAACTGTGGGTAAATCCAGAATTACCCACACCCAGGTGTGGGTTATTGCTTACATAATTGATGCGTGGGTGTGGTATATTGAAGATTTATCCATGGTTGGTATAATTTGATTACGAGGGTGCGTCTTTTTATAATGACGTCATGGTGATCTTCCGCATTGTTTCTGCATTCTTCCACTTTGTTGATGCACTGAGCATGTGTATGGGACTTACGTTCCCATGTTTATACAGTACATCAGTGCTTTGGAAAGCAAGCAATGGAGAAAGAAAGATCTCCATTGCTGTTATAATTTTTTTTTTTAAAAAAAAAACAAAAAACTGTGAAATCTGGACACTTAGAGGTAAAAGAGAGACAGGGCAAAAATACAAGGAAAATCAAGTACATTTCTTTAGTTTTGCATAACATACCTGATTTTCTTTGTATTTTCTCTGCCCTACTTATGTATATCTTGACCTCTTAGCTTCTTAGTTCAAGAAAACTGCAAAGCCTTAAATAAGGGGGACAAAGGTCCCTATTGTAAATACTGCTGTTATAAACTTAGAAAGCTGCTAGAATTACTGGATTTATGTTATCGGGCATTGAGTTACATAGCATATATTAATAGAAGAAAGTCCAGTCAGACTTCAGCAGTCTGACGTTTTTCTTTTGGTATGTGCTCAATTTTACAATGGGCATGCTGGTTGGGCAGACCAATCAGCATGCCTCTTTTTGCATAATAACGTGCTACCATTGTATAATGTGCATTATACAATAATAGCTAATTACAGTTCAAAAACAAGTATGCTGATTGGACAGACCAACCAAGCTGCCCATTATAAATTGAGCATAAAAGAACAGGAAAAAAGTCTGGTCGTTAAATTACTGTTGAGTAGTCAGACTTTCTTCTATTCTTATATGCTATAGAGGCATACATCTCAGCTGTCTAGAGTTTCACAGAATGTCCAGATTTTTGTCTCATATTTTTAATCTATTCCTCATAAAATTTGTGGTTTCTGAAAAATTGACTGAAGTCACTAAACAATGACACATATTTGAGTTTCAGATTTCATATCCTTCAGACAATGCATGCTAACACAAATTTTGTTATTCTAGCAGCTTTCTAAGTTTAAGAGAGAAAAATTTACAATCTGTCTCTATTTTGTGGCCTTCGCCCCCCCCCCCCCCGTTATTTAAGACTTTGTCCACACTTCCTGAGCTAAGAGGATGAGAGAGAAGTACAAAGGTAAAAGTAAATACAAGAAAAATCAGGTATGTTCTGCAAAATTAAAGAAACATTCCTGATTTTCCTTGTATTTCTTCCCTGTCTCTCTTGTAGCTCTAAACTGTTTGTATTTTACAGTTAAAAAAAAAAAGTGACAACAGAGATCTTCCTTTCTCTGTTGCTTGTTTTCAACAGCAGTGATGTACTGTTCAAGCGTGTAGATGTAAGTCCCATATGCATGTGCAGTACATCAACAAACGCAAAAGAAAGTGCAAACAACATGGAGGAACACTATGGTGCTATTATACAAAGACATTACTTAAGAAAGGCAAGTAATTTCTTTCTGAAATAATATCATTATATGATAGCAGTAACAGACTTGTGGGTGTGGGTATATGAGGAGATACTCATGGTTAGCTTTATTTAATCTCTCAGACTTTGTCCTTGTGGTCAAACCACACCATCTGTGGGTAAATCCTCATATATCCACACCCACTGGTTATTGCTTAAATATATACATTAGTTTCTAATGAAGTGGGTCAATCTTCAGTAAATCTTGACAGACAGGAACAGACTTTGACCTGCTTATTCCCCTCTTGGAGGTGAGAATGAAACACTGAGGTTCTATATTAAATGGAGGTAAAGTGTTTTTATTATTATATCCTAACCCCTCCCCTGGTGGATAACATACAGACCAGTATTTGTGAGGGTGTGCTATCACTTATCATCTTCATCTAAGTATATACCCACATAAGACATGCACCCTCACAGAAGGTGACACTGTTATACTGTACTGTGAAGGCATAACTCTTGTGTAGATTAAAAAATCAAGCGGTATGTCTGCATGGGAATTTTTCTATGATCTTAAAACTATCACAAGCTATTTAAATAAAGCTGCTTCTGTAAGAAGAGCTCTGTAGTCTTTGTGGTGTTTGCACTGCAGGCGAGTAAAGTACATACATTTTAATTATTAACTTGACTATTACTGCTGTTCATGTTGTGGGGGTGTTGCACAGACTCTAGGAGATCAATCTCATACTCACGTTTAATGTGTCCTCAGTCACTATGGAAATAGCTAGGGTCCTACTGGATATTCCGCTTCCCTACCTTTCCTATTAATAAAATAATTCTGGTGTCTGGTCTCAATGTGGCTCTCTTTTCCTTTATCTTGACAGCCTTTCTCATTTGTTGTGCTTTAATGGTTTTAATGTTGCTTTGAGTTTAATCTTCTCTGGGACCTTTTTTATGAAGGGGAATAGCTGTGAGGTCCATGTCAGTGACTGAGGGCTACAAATGCCCTTTCTTTTGATTACAAGATGAGTAGCACTTTATTCGTATTCTGTTAATTCTCAGATTGTAAAAATAAGAGGGCTATTGTTACCTTTCCTACAGTGGTTCAACTGGTGTTGGATGAAACTGATGAAGGACCAAAATGGTGTCGTTTTCTGCTGGCTACCTCACTGATCAGTACTTTAGCATTTTTATAGTTTTGGCATCTAACGCTGCAGTTGTACACATTTTCACAACTGCTTGAATAGCTTATTTCCCTGCTCTATTAAATTAAACATTCACTTGTATTCCAGTCTGTTGTGTTCATGGATATCAACAGTGTGTACCTCTTAGATTGTTTACATTAAAGTATCTGACGTAAACCTCTCAAGTACAACTTTGAGGTGTTTTAACCCATTTGCCTGGGAGGCTATTTCACAAATATGTTTTTTTTTATGTATTCTGCATTACTGAATTCTGAGCTACTTAAATAAAACTCCTGCTCTTTTTGAGAGGTGCTGTGTAACTCATTTCCTCAAGAAAGAAAGTGTGTCAGATCTTCCTTTTTTACTGGTAGTAATGAGAATAACTGGACCAAGAAAACTAACATTGTAACGCTTACAGAAGCAGAGAAAGCTAAAAGATTATCTGTAGATTTATTACTAAGGTTCAGCGATATAACAGATTCCCATGCAAATACTCTTGAAAGCATGTGGGCAGAAGTCGCCAATCAAAATCAGGAAGTTGATACAAGTGACATCAAAGAAGTTTTTTTCTTTCGTCTGTAATGTGTAGGAAGTCACAGCTGAAGATGACTTACCAGCAGTGGGCCTAGGAGTAAATTATGATGCGAGACCCTGTAAGGAGAGTGTCATCTATATGGAACTGTTTTAAAATTAGGAAGACATTCAGGTCTTTGCCAGTGCAGTGCAAGAATTTAAAAGAAGGGAAAAGACAGCCCCAGGGAGAAAGGTACAACTGAGCAGCACATGGAAAAAGTAAACCCACTTCCATACAGATATCTTACGCACTGAAGTGTTTGAGTGCTTGGGATAAGAAGTAGATGACATGAAAGCTACACAAGGGTCAAAAATCCTTATATGATTTAGTTTTCAGAATCCATCATAATTGTTATTTAAGGAAATCATGGAAAGGAATAGAATATAAAATAATGGGGGTGCATTCAACTTGCTACAACTCAATGTTGTGTCTAGGGGTCGCCACAGCGGAACGCCGGTCTGCAAATAATTGGCAGTAGATTCTTACGTGCTAAGTTGCCAGCTCTGATGCACAACCTTCAACAAAGATATGCCCACTCATGCATGTCGCACACAGAAGATGCTTTAGCTGAGACTCGAACAGGACAACATCTTACTGTGAGGTGACAACGCTACCGCAGCACCACCACCGCAGTTTAACAACTCATTGCTGATCCAAAATGAAAAGGCAAAATTTTATTTAGAAATGGTGCTATATACTAGAAGATCTGAAGGACATTTCTATGATATTACAGACTAATCATTACTCTTTGGCAAAACTGAAAAAAAAAAGATCAAGAAAATACAGGGAGACTGGAACAGTGGATGGAAAACTGAAACATTAAAGACCTTATAGGCAATCTAAGTCAAATGAAAATAATATGTGTTGGAGACGAAGGAGTTATACTCTATGTATTTCAACCAACGAAGTGTTGCTCATATGAAGGAAGATAACAAAAAAGGGGCTAAATGACCAAAGAAACCATGAAAAATATGACAGGAATATATTTTTTTAAGAGGGACTACTGACAGTTTTCAGTAAGGACATTTTGGCTTACTGTTTTGTACAGGGTGAGCCAAAAGGCAAAGTAATAAAGTAAACTGTAGATAATAAAATGGATGAACACAATAAATGGAAAGAGAATGAACTTCTGAAAAAGAAACGAAGAATGAGGTGATGGTCTTCAGTAACAAGCCCGTAGCACAACATAAATCAAAGGAAAAAGGATGAAAATGAAAAAAGAAGGGAGACAAAGTTTCAGATACTGGAAGAAGACAAGAGTTCAAAGACAGAGGAAGACAAGGAATCTCCAATATGGAGAGAATAAATCCAGAAAAGGTCAGAGACTTAAAAAAAAGAAATGTTAGAAAGAGATGAAAAGACCCACTAAAACAGATGTAGAACTTATTTACATTAAATGTTGATATTTGAAGTGAGGAACACATGCCAATAATGTATTGATTTTAAAATATAAATGTTTTGTGTCTGCAAGATTTAACATGTAATAATAAGAACAAAAGAAAAGTACTTCACCTAATGGGAATAAAAAAAGAAATGTTCTGATATTTTTCCTAGATCATGGATGTTAATGACATAAAAGGGGATGACTGTTGTGATTTTGCTAGGAGGACTTGCTCAGTTGGAACATTCAAAACAGAATTAAAGTTTGCATCTTATGTTTCTTGTAGGTCAGAAGCAGCCTGGAAGCCAGTATGAAGAA
Source organism: Protopterus annectens (assembly GCF_019279795.1). Classification (NCBI taxonomy): domain Eukaryota; kingdom Metazoa; phylum Chordata; order Ceratodontiformes; family Protopteridae; genus Protopterus; species Protopterus annectens. The sequence goes on along the minus strand of NC_056731.1, from coordinate 131,426,609 downwards.
ATAAAAAATGTAAAATACAAGATGAAATCTTGTGAGTGAGGTATTTTAACTGCAATACAACAGGGAAAGGAAATCAGTCCAACGATATTAGTGTTGGAAGAAAAATAATGAAGAAAACATAATGAACTCAATATCTGCAGCTACCCTACAGAAGGGGGTGGGCAATATGCAACCAATGCTGACAGTTGTCTGATTAGCAGTAAGCTGTCTCCATTGCAAACTCCTCCAAAATTAGCACTGAATACTGTGTATGAATCCTAGCCTACAAATATTACTTAATCGTGGGATGATTTATAACATAAGGAAATTGTCAACAGTGATCGGTTACATTTTAGGTAACTGTTTCCGAGCAACACTGAAATAGATAATGTTCGCATGTTCTTCTAATTAAATGGCTTTAATTACAGCAACTGCTAAAAAGGAAGACAGAACATGTATGTATAAAACTGTTTCAGAGCTATTATTTAAAAAAAATAAAGTAAAACGTACATTAAAATATTCTAGCATGACAACAAGGGAAGGTGAATCATTTTTTGCCTCTTTGATTAAGAGGAGAGTTGCATTTAAATGGGAAATTAAGGCTGGAATATGAAATTGATAATTGTTAGTGGGAAATACAAGAATAGGCATGCATGACACAGTAGTAAAGATTTATTGCAAAAGAAGGCAACAATAATGATTGTGTTTGAATAAAGAGAAATTTTGATTAAAACGAAAGGTTAAACAAATGCCATAAAATATGTGCGATGAGAGAAAAGAAAGCTATAACTGTCCTGTAGAACAAAGAGGAAAAGAGAACAGACTATGAACGAGTTAATGGATAGCAATGACAGAGTACTAAAGGACAGAAAGCAAATGTCAGGTTTATAGAAATTATTGAAAGAAAAAAAAATAAAGTGGAAGAAAGCCAATATGTAAAAAACAGAGAGAGAAGTCAATAAAAAAGAACAGGAAAAATAAAAATAAAAAGTCTTGAGAGGCATTACAATGGAAGCATGTATTGACATGACACGGAAAGTTAGAAACTATATTAATTTTTTAATGTATCAATATTTGAGAAACTGATAGGGGAAACAAAGCATCTGAGTGATGTTAAAGTAACATTAATATGATACAAGGCAATAAAAGAAAGAAAGAAATGGAGGCGAGATTTTAGAAAGAACCATTTTAGAAAGACAAGGTGTACGTGAAAAAGAGTTTGATAAAGAAGTTATTGGATTAGGGCAAGGAAAAGATTTGAGACAATATTGTAGTAGATTACCTGGGGAGAATCAGAAATAGAAAAACAGCAAAAGGGGATTCTCGGTAAGTTTTTTTACGGACACCTATAAAAATATTAATCATGAAGCCTTACTTAGGACTTTAAGGAAAAAAAGACACATGAGCTTTCTAATGTAGTAGATCAATGAGATTTATAAGCTATTTACTATAAAGCCACTTAAATGAGTTTATTTAGGAGTGAACTTTAGAGCAGAAAGATGAATGAAACACTGGTATCATTAAAGTACCATTTTATTTGCATGCTGTAGACATGTGATATACAGAATGCTAACAAAAGAGGAAAGATAGAAGGTGCAGAATACAGTTTACCTACCATTTCTATTAGCAGTGGCAAATCATAGAAAAGACCATCATCACCCCCCTTCTTTTCTCCATTTTTACATGTGGTTAGGATGCTGCTTCAACTGTCAACATCTTTCTTGAATCACAACAGTCTGTGATAGTTATGCCTAACTATCACAAGTCTTTTCTCATGCAGTCCATCTCTTCACTAGAAAAACTTGCCCCCTTCAAGTCTCTCCCAAATCTACTTTATCAAATCATCCTGTAATGTTCTGCATGTGTGGAAGAACCACTGTAGTTTGTTGTTCTTGACCTTCAGTGCCAATGGTGCTACTTTCACTTCTGCTCTGATGTCCTTATTTATCTATCTATCCCACAGTTAATATTCTGCTACCTATCTTGGACACTTCATCTCCACCCCCTCAAGCTGCATCAGCTTCTCTGCCTTCAGTACCCAGGTTTCTGATATAATATCATAATTAACCGATAACAAAAGTTATAGAAAGCAGAGACATGATGCATATTTTGTAGACCAAGGATAAGTACGTACATTTTGAAGAAGTAATAAAGTAGAATTGTTTAACAACTTTATTGTATCATCACTTATGGCCACAATGAAACATACATTTATATAATGGAAAACAAACTATATTAACATGTTCACAGTTACAAACATTATACATCACATTTTCTTCTGTACAATTATAATCAATCCAATATTACATAAATTGCTCAGTTCCTACTTTCTCTTAAACCTGACTCTTCCTCCAAAACATTATTCTGCATGTATTGTTCCTTCAGTTTTCATTTCTGTCTATGTAATTTGCTCCTACCCTCATATAAAAACCCAATTTCCAATTATTTTACCTCTGTTAGAATATTCACTACTTGAAAATATGGCTGGTTTAGACTTTGATTTCTATTTTCTAGTAAATGTTTTTGGCAGTCACCAGAATTAAACTTGATAAGGCCTTACTATGTCTAGGCAATTTAAACCTTGTATCCCAGCTCAAAAAATATTTCCTTAGTTACAACCATTTGCTCATTCAATACTTCTGACACAGTTCTTCAATTGCCATCTGCTTGAGAAAAAATTCTTTGGAGTCTGCTTAGGATATAAAATACCCATGTAAACACTTCCAAGCAAAAATCCTAAATCTTACAGAATTTGTTGCATATTCAAGAGCTCTCTCATTGTTCCCTTGTAAACTGCTAATCCAATCTCTCTTCCTAAATTTTTCTAACATTTTTAACTGATTCCTATAGTTATCATGCAATATTGTATATTCCTTACTAATTATCCCCTTTGTAACATCAGCTTTTGCTTTAGATTCAACCAAAATCTCTACCAGACAAGGTCTTTCATTTAGGGTTTCCCTAACCCTTGATCTTTGCCTATACTCTGATATCAGTCCTACTTGGGAAGGCAGTCTCTAGCCAGCAGTCCAAATATCTTCATGGCCTCTTTCCATTCTATTACCTTTCCCTCTGTAATTATTTGCTATCAAAACCCTGGTTCATTTGACAGTTATCTCCTGTAAATTCCAGCCTCCTATTGTCTATTTTGTGTAGACCTAATTGCAGTCATCCCTACTGACAGTCTCTCCTTTCTCCATTCTCATGTTGCCTTAGTTCCTGTAATACTTTCTGCTACTTTATGAATATAACATTCCATATGTCGGCTGTTGTTCTCCTTAAGGATCTGTATCCAAAATCCCACTTTCTCCTTAATTCTTGAATCCACCCCCACCCCCATTTCATCATCATCTTTTTTTTAATTATAGTTTTCGGCTTGTGTTATGTATATGAGCCTTAACTATGCAGCTCGAAAATATCCTTTCAAATCACATAATACAAAACCACCTTGTTATATTGAAAGGATCATCTTATCCCAATTGAACCCTGCTCTCTTCCCCTCTCAGATAAAAATCCTTCAACTCTTTACTAATTACTATCCATAACTTCACCTCTGGTTGATAAAAATATGCCTAACCTGTGTATAAAACTAAAGGGGAGAAAAACATTTTCACTGCTTGTATCTTGATATCCATAAAAAATAGCTTATAGTTTCTCAGTTTTTGTATTATCTTTTGTTTAGTCTCTTCCCACAAATGCTTAGTATTGCTGACCAATTCATGTGCAGGTGCACAGTTTACAGGTATACCCTTTGTTTGATTTTCACTAATTTTATATCCTGAAAAGACTTGAAGTTGTCTCAGAATATTCCACACCACTGAGATGTCCTTCTAGCTTTATCTTGTACAAAACAATATCATCTGCACATAAATCCAACTTTTCCTGATACCAATTATATCCTTGAATTTCTGAGTCCACTATTTCCTTTGTAAATTGCTTTAAATATAAACACAAATAAATGGGAAATAGGACACACCCCTGTCTGGTTCCTCTGTTCATTCACAACTTATCTGAGAGGAGCCCTTCTACTTTAATTTTTGCCTCATGATCTGTCATATATTATCATAATTAACCTTATTATTGTATAAGGAGAATGCAAAGGCTTCCTTTGCCCTACTCATAAAATCCCAACTTACTCTGCCAACTGCTTTCTCTGCACCAACGCCACCAACAACAGTTGTATTTACTTACATTCTGCCTTCTTCTGGATTATCATTGTCCTGTTAATGTTGTCAACTGTTTGCATCTCTTCCAAAAGACCACACTGATCTCATATCTATCAATTTTGGCAACACATCTGCCATTCTTTAAGTGGTTATTAACACAAACATTTTATAGTTATGGTTTAAAATTGAAATGGGCGTACATGAAGCTGGGTCTGATGAGTGTTTACTACCTTTAAGCAATAGAGCCATCACAACTTTCTTCCAAGATGTTGCTGCTTCCACTTCTTTTAAAATACTGTTAAAACCTTTAGGATCTTTATCACTTTCTTTCCTCAACTTCCAAACTTCCACAAGAATACCATCTATTCCTAGAGACATTTTTTCAACTTGATTATACATCAGTTGTCTTTTTTATCTCACCACCTCCTATCTTGACTGTTAGTTGCTAAACCTCAGCTACCTCTAACATTCTTATACTTAAGTACTCCATAAATCTTTCCATTTCTGCTTTTTCTTGAGTTCTACATTTCCCTGCTTTATACGAACTTTCATAACATTTCCAAAATATCTCTAATACCATTAAAGGATCTCTGGTTACTTTTCTTTCTACAGGCTCCTTAAGTTTGGCAACAACCCTTTCTACTTTCTGTTGCCTAAGTCATTGTACTAAATGTTTTTCTGCTCTGGAGTTATTATCAAAAAACAGCTGCTTAACAGCAATCTTTATAAGCTAATGCATATTATCCAGATACTCCCTTAAGTTCTCTTTAGCACTCTGCAGTTGCTCTTCTCTTTGCTCTGTGAGATTCCCCTTATTCTGGAATACTTTAACCTTTGTCAGCCCCTGCAAATAATTCTTGTTACTTCTTAACCATATCTTTTTCTTACTTCTATCCTATTTTTAAACTCCGTTTTCATTTAATCCCACTCATTGGCTATACCTTCTGAAGAAATTTCTGTCTTTCCTAAAAAACTCTTGAATAATTTCCACTACCAATTCCTTATATTTCTCTCTTTGTAACAGGTAGCTGGGGAAGTGCCATTGTCTCATTTTTACTTCATTACCTTGCATTTTTATCTTAAATGTTACTGGCATATTATCTGAAATTGTTATTGTATGTGTGCCAAAGTGTTCAATTAAATGCACATCCACTTGTGAAATATAAATTCTGTACAGCCTATCCCAGGTATTGCACCTTGGAAAATATGTAAATTCTCTTTCAGTTCTTAATACTGAACTCACATTTTCCATAACACATATTTTCATAAATTTCTTCAGAAATCTACCCTCTTTTGTTATATTTTCCCTTCTGGGTCCCTCAGATATATCCACAATGTTCCAAATCAAGTTCCAGTCTAAGTAATATTCCCTGAGGAAAGCTGATTTCTCATAAAACTTCCTTAAGCTCCATGATAACAGTTTTACATGGAATATAGATACAAGATAGTGCAGTCCTCCTCCTCCCTTGCCAGTAACCAGTTACTACCACAAATCTCCCATTATTATCCTTTTTCCTCTTCTGTTACTACTGTAGCTCCTCTAGAAATTAGTACAAGCACTCCCCATTTCCTTTGTCCCAAATATTCTGCTGGGTATCCATTGTTAAATCCTTTTTTTTATCAAATTAGCATGCTCACTTATTTCCAAATGTTCTCCTGTAGCATTATTATTTGCACTCTGCATTTCTTAATATCACCCAATACTTTTACTTTTTGTCTACACTGGTGAGGCCATTCACATTCCAAGATAATATGGATAGTGTGGCTATATGATAAAAAGTTATTATTCCCACCTGTTAAACATGACAGTCTCTTTCCAGCTTTTGTGTTACATGCACCCGCTAATGTTTGGCAGGTTGATCCTTTATACAGTTGTTTCATGTCATCTGCATCTGAACCCATGTCACATTTTACAAGACTTTTTTGATTTAATGAAAACCATCAAAAAACACACCAGAACAACCTCATAACCCATTAACTTAAAACAAACACACAAATCTATGCATATCTTCTAATAATGACATTTAACTATCCTGACAGGAACAATTGTCCTAAATTGATAGCTTCACCCACATGCATTAAATAATTAACAATAAAGGTTATCCATGCTAATATGCATATGACAGCCTGTGCTCCACCTTAGACTAATTGCTCTCTGTTCTTGTTTTATGTTTATTCCCCTCCCAGTTGTGAAAATCAGCTTGTATGCTTTGAGAAAAAAAACGCACTGCCATTCTTAAACAAAACAAAATTATACACTGTTCTAGTAAATGTATTGAATAATCTAGGGACCAGAAAAGGTGTTATCTCTTATTCTTGTCCAAGAATTTCAAACTTTAGCTTTTATTAAATTGCTTGCCCTTGTACCTTTTAATTTTACATTTCTCGAAGCCTACAATGCCCAGACATTTCAAGCTTTATTGCCTTCACCTGTCTTCAGCTGCACACTTTTCAAAGCACAATGAACATTTTCTAAAGGAAAATGTCTAGTTATTTACACTTACCATAAATGTAGATGTTCAAGTGTATTAACTGTTGCAGTCCTCACTTATGGGATTTCCCACCATGGAAGCCCTTGGCTGACTGGTCTACTAGAGTCTTTTTTACCTCCTCCAGGAACTGGCAGACGCCCTATCCAATGTCACCATATTTGGGTCTAAAGGCAATCGGCCGGCACCATGACCTCAATACTTTCTTGTCCCCACCAAGCAGGAGCTCCCTAGCATGTGACAGAGGTGAGGGGTCTGAGACCCTGGAATTGAGAGAATAGTTGAGAAAGAGGAAGGGGAGGGAATCACCCAGATGTAGAGGGTGAATGTCCTAGCCCATCCAGTAGACCACAGGAAAAGGAGGGAAGGAAATAATACTGCAACATTGAATAGACTTGAACATCTACAGTTATAGTAAGTGTACACAACTGTACTATGTTCTTTGTGTGTCTCTGTTACAGTCCTGACTTGTGGGATGATTCTCAAAGCTGAAAAGTAGGGCAGATGGAAAATTAAGGAGAGGCAAGGATGCCCTGCCAAATGGCAGTGGCAAATCCTGATATGGAGTTGGAAAAGGTAGGAAGATGCTAATGTTTGGTAAAGGTATGCAATGAGGACCACATAGCTGCTTCCAAAAAGTCCTTTGTGGCCACCACTTTAAGAAAGGCTGTAGTGGTAGCAGTAGCACTGGTGGAATGTGTCCTTACAGCATCATGGGGCTTCTTACCATGATGGCTGTAGCAAAATGAGATACAGTGTGAGATACACTTGGATATTTTGAAACTGGTCTCACCTCAGAGCTACTGGCAAATGTCACAAAATGCTGGTCTGATTTCCTGACATTCTTGGTTCTAAGTAGTAACACGATTACCTATGCACATCCAAAGAATGGAGGATCCTTTCTCCATTTTTGGGGTTGGGGAAGAAAGTAAAAAATGTATGAATTGATTTAACTAAGTCTCTGTCAACACCTTGGACATAAATAAAGAGTTAGCCCTGAGTGAAACTCTGTTTGGGTGAAAAAGAAACAAGGGTTCCACAGATGAGGGCCTGAGGCTCAGGCACCCTTCTGGCTGAGGTAATAGCTAGTAGGAAAGCAGTCTTTCAGGTCAAATTTTTAAGATAGAGGAAGCACCTGGTTCAAAGGGTGGAAGGGTAAGTTTTTCCAAAACAAAAATTGAGGTCCCAGGGAGGATAGCAGAACTTACGTGGACAGCCTCTCTCAGAAACTATTTCATGAGGGAGTGAGAAAAGAGAGGAGGCAGAAAAGGCAGATAGGCAGGTATAGCTGAAGCAGGGATTTTAACGGACGAATACAAGAGACCTTTTTCAAAAGGCTGGACAAATATGATAGGATGAAAGGAATCTCAACCAAACAAGGGTTTTGTGCCTTTTGTGTGCACAAAAGGGTGAATCTTTTCCATCTGGAGGATAAATTTTCCTAGTGCTAGGTCTCCTGGCCTCTTTTAGAATGTCAAGGACAGGATATCATCCATGTTGACAATCTTGATTATATACAGGTTGGGGTGTATTATCTTGCCCCTGTCCTGCATTAGTAAGTTCACTCTCTATACTAGCTGCCATTGTTCTGTGCTGGTTAGGCTGAGGAGTAGAGGTTACCAGTGCTGACTGGGCCAATCTTGGGCTATCAGTATTACTCATGGATGCTACACCCTTATCTTTAGCAATACCCTTTGAAGCAGTGGGATTGGAGGGAAGGCATAGAGGAAAAGGCTTGTCCAAGTGAAAGAGAAGGCATCTGTTTTCCAGGTTGACTTCATTTTGTTCTCGGAGCAAAGATTTTTTAAGTGAGCATTTATTTTATTGGCAAAAACGTCTATTTGTGCACACCCCACTTTTTGGCTATGCTGAGAAAGACTTCCTGATGCAGTTGCCACTTGGGGAGGGGGGGGGGTTGACAGGCATCTGCTGAGATGATCCACTATCTGATTGCTTTCATCCAGCAGGTACTGTGCAATGAGGTGCAACCTTAGGGAGTGAGCTGTTTCCCAAATGGCCATGACTAGGTGGAAAAGAGGGTAAGAATAGGTCCCTCCCTGTTTGTTTATGTACCACATAACCATGATATTGTCTGTCTTCACCAGCAGGACTCCAGGTTTCCATTTTCTTTGGAAAGCAATGAGGCCTTGTTCTTTTAGATTTATGTGTTTGTATCTGAACTTGGAATCCCTTCTGTCTTGAGACTGGAAGCTGTTGACATGGGCGCCCCAGGATATTTCTGCTAGAATTTTAAATGCAGGAATAAAGAAAGGGAAGTACTTTATTTTCTTTCTTTCTTTGTGTCTGCACTTACATTTTTAGCCATTTAGAGCTACTTTCTGCAGTGCCTGCTCTGTTTTTGCATTTTATTTACTGCTTGCATTTCCTGTTTTGAGAAATCTATAGGCCTGAAGTTCTTAAATACTCCTTCCCCACTCCCACCTGCCCATTCCCTGTTGTGAGTTGCCTGACTCTACTCTAAATTTAGATTTAGAAGCTTCTCCCCTTCTTATCACGTTTACTCATTCTGCATGGCACTGAAAGATCAAACTGGGAAAGCCCTCCACTTAGCCTCTTAAAGTCTGTATTAGCCTTTGTTTCACATTACCCTACTCAGCCTACCTCCCACAGTGCCCAAGTTAGCCCGTTGTAAACTTCAGCTGTGTCACCCCTTTGTAGTTCACCTAAAAAAGATCTGACATCATGAATGACACTTTCCCAATTACTCTGCCACCAGCTTGGTAAATGCAGGAATATTGAGTCAATGTAGGAATTGTCTCATATTCACTGACAACCAACTAATTCTTAGAGAAACAGATGCAGTATGTGAGAGATGTAATTACACAATGTTGCTGGAGAAAAGCACGCAAAATGACAATCATGTTGTTAGTAACATAAGCATTACACCCACCTCACATAGTACTGACTCAGCACATAGAACAACATATGCTAAGGCACTTAAAAGCAGCCTTCCTAAATCCCCAAGGCCTCATAGACATCTGTCCTACAAAAAGAATCCACAAACAACCACAAAAGTACTCCACCAAAACAACACCCAATATAAGACATGCAGCCACATAAATGACCTGAGATGTACCTCCCTGGACTATATTAATAGAGACATTATCAAGCTCCTGGACTGTGTGTTCCAGGCTGGTATGGGCCTAGCAGCATCTTTCCTTTACCAAGGATGATGCCAAAAAATGAACAAAAGAGGACTGACTTCAATATTTGGCTTAGTTTCTGGTGTAATTCCAAGGCTGGCTATGGTTAACAGACCATGTTGCCTTGCCAAAGATGGTCTTCACCTGTTTCCTCTAGGCTTTTGAATACTGGCTAAAACATTGTCCTCCCCCACAGTGCATTTTCTAGGAAATGCCAAACTGACAAAGTTTTCCACATAACAAAACCAATACAGGGGAATATAAGAGTGTTATGGCTCAATGCCAGGGGACTAAACAAGAACCTATACTCCATCCAGGCTCTCCTAACCCTGGAGAATTTGGATATCTGTGCAGTTACTGAAACATGGTTTAAAGCTGTGGAGAGCACTCCAGCAGTGCAGGGATACAACGCCTTTCACACATTCAGGTCAGGTAATACACAGGAAAGGACCAGAGGTGGAAGTGTTTCAATCTATATCAATAAAAAATTCACCTCAACACTAGTCAAACAAAATGATGTACTTGACTTTCTCCATGTCCAGTTTTCTATAGGCAAAGTCCTGTAGCATATCCTTGCAAGCTATAGGTCATACTCTTTGACCACAACAACCCATAGCTCGTACATGGACTTATTGAAGGCTCTCACCACTCAACACAATACCACATTTACGAGTGATTTCAACTATTCCGCTGTAAATTAGGATAATTATATAACCCCAAACCTACAGGTCCAGAAATTCCTGGACTTTGTAAACATAAATACCTTGGCCCAAACATTCCATATGCCCAGTAGGGGGGAAAACATACTTGACCTGGCACTCAGAAATGTGGGGAGAATGCTGTATCCCCTCAGGTGTAGTGTCCTCTCTGGTGAGGTCAGACTACAAAGCTGTCTCCTTTGTAATAAAACTCAGTTCTGTGACCCCAGATATCTCCATAACATTTAGGAACTATTCTAAAGCATACTTCCTACTACTAAGTGATAACCTATCAAAATTTCAAGCCCCCCCCAAAACCCAGAGAACACAGATGTCTATGAGTCATTGCTCAGAGAAACTGTACAATCCTATCAATAAATGCATAGGGACAGTTGTGCCAACCAGAAATAAGTCCAAAAGTAACTAAAAAAAATAAGCATCCTGGGGGAGGGCAAACAAACAGGTTTTACAAGTGGAAAAAAAAGTCATAGCAAAGATTAGGAAATGCTATTCCCAGCAGGATATGGGAATCAATCTAAACAAACTAAGAGTATAAATGAAGTATATCAAAGCCAAATTTGAGGTAATGGTAGCCTATCAGGCAAAGGACAACCACAATGCTTTCTTTAGCTATTTCTGAAACCTCAAAGGCATCACACAGCAGTGTGCAGAAATGATTGCAAATGGAGCCACCTACATGGGCCAGAATATACAAAAATTTGCTGGCTGACACATTCCGTTCCAGTTTTACCCCACTCTTTCCCTTGGCTGCCCCCCTCCCTAGAAAATACCATCAAGCATAGCTTACTCAACTATCACTAGGAAACAGGTCCCAGATGTGTTCTCTAAGGCCAAATACACAGCATCATTGGTACCCCATAATATCCCACAGTGCCTTCTAAATAGCCTGAAACAAGATCTATCAGGACAACTGGAGTCACTGTTTAACCACAGCATCCTGACAGGCTTTGAGCCATGTGACTGCAGAACTGCAAAGGTCATCTCCCTACACAACGGCAGGCCTTCAACAGACCCCAGAAAATACAGACTCAAGTCTGACTAATTTCATGTCCAAGTCAAGGAAAGAATTATCATGGAAATGATTAATAAAAACATAGTAAACCTTCAAACACGGGATCCAACCCAGTTTGGATATGACAAGGGCAAATCATGCCTCCTCAGCCTGGTGGATTTCTTTGAGCGGGTCATCAAGGCAATAGATGAGGGCAGAATGGTGCATATTGACTAACTTGACATGGCTAAAGTATTTGAAACAATATCCCACTCAGTCATTATAAACAAACTTATGGATACAGGCATAAACCCCTATGTTAAACACTGAATAACCATCTGGATCTCAGATAGGACCTAGGTGGTTAGGACAACAGGGACCACCTCCGCAAAGAGGCCAGTCACTATTGGAGACCTTTAATGCCCTCTGCTGGGTCCACTATTTTTGTCATCTACTTCTCAGATGTCAAGGCCAACGTCAAGGGCATCTGGCTGACCAAGTTTGCAGATGACTGCAAACTAGGAACAGTCAAAGATTCCACCCAAGAAACTAACATTCTACAGGAAGGATTAACACAGACAAATAACTGCTGCCAAAGACACAGCTTAAAACTCAATGCCAAGAAATGCATAATAGTACCCTTAGGGAGGTCAGCCACACTAGGAAATTACCAAATCAATAACACACCCTTGAAAGTAGAACCAGTAGTCAGGGATGCCATATGCAGACTGCCACAAACCACCATTTCTATATTCTGTTTCTTGCAGAAAGTTGAAAGGTGATCTATGCCTGGCATACAAGGCATCTTTGGATCCCACTCTGAAAGATCATTTGTATATCCTCAAGATGAATTGCATCAGTATTACTAGATCTAGGGATTTAAACTGCTTACGACATTAAAAGGACATGTTAGAGGGACAGGTATGTGACTCATAGAATTCCCCTTCTCTGGAACAGACTTCCCAACCATGTAAAGCAGAGATCTTGTGTAACCCTATTCAAGAGAAACCTGGATCAGTGGATGGGAAATTATAAATATACCCTGGGGCTAGCAGCTATGTCTCTAATGGACAGAGGCATCTTAGAAATCCTGTCCTAGCTTACACATCCCCCTTAAAATAACCTGTAAGGCACAAACTTGCAGGATACATTTGGAAAGCCTGGATAAACTTACAATAGCTAGCATATAAACATCTGAGATACATTTGAGATTCTTGGTTAGGCTTATAAAGGCCCCAAATGCTCATTAGCCTAGTATACATCTATGAACCTATGTAGACAGTGACTTTGCTTTTGACCATCATGTGTCTACTGTTGTAAGGAAATCATTCTATGTTGCACAGTTTATAAGACAGGGAAGGCATCAGGGTCTAAAGATGTCATTATCCCACTGTATTCAGCCCTCATTAAAACAATAATCAAGTACAATGTTCCCTTCACTATATACCCTACTAGGCATATGCAGCAACTGAAATGCTCACAGAGGCTCCTCACAAAAGGAATACATGCATAAACTACATGGAATACACAGACTGCCTCAGGGCCTTGTCTTTATTTTCAGTCTCCTACAGGCTACTGTGAGTTGCCTGATGCCCGGTTTACAAGGCATCATTTGAGCCAGTACTGATGGACTTGTTGCAGATCCACAAGTCTAGCAGCATTAGAAATTTCCAACATAAATAGAACATGCTGGAGGGACAGCTATGTGTCTCAGAGACTACCCCTATTCTGAAACAGGCTTTCCTTCCATGTGAGGCCGAATTTATTCCTGACCCTATTCAAACTCAACCTGGATCAATGGGTTGGGGGATTAGAAATTTACCCTTGAGTGGCACCTATGCTCCCACTGGACAGGGGCAGCTTGTAAATGCTCTGCCATCTAAACACAACTGTAAGCACCTGGGTAATTTATCATGTCATTTACACGTAGGAAAACATGGATAGGTTTAAAACGGCCTTGCGAGACGTTTTCACAGTAATCGCCTATGGAACTATGAAGCTACTCTGTGGTACCTGGCATGCATTCATACATGCTGTTAATCTGCATTTGGTTAAGAAACTGAAGCAAAATTTACCAGCATAACAAAAACAGTCAAAGCTATAAACTGCTAGAATGTTTTGTCATGGAGTCTAAGGTTGGATTCCTTTGCTTATATACTCTGTCTCTGAATAAGTCACCTTACCAAGCCAGTAGTCCTAGTCTAAACCCTGACAAGCACTACTTATGTCTAGAAAATCCTAAACTGTAAATGCTAGGCCGATATATCTGGATTGTAATTGTGGTAGTGGTGGTGAACTAGCATGGCAGGATATGTGCTACTTTCTGGTAAAAGTGAGGGCAGGAAACCAGACTGGCCGAGCCAATGAAATCAGTGGTGGTGCACAGCCTTAATTAGTACATATGTGTATAATACATATATTATGCATGGATTAAATGGATTTGCATTATTTGTCGTATTTTTGAGTCCCAGTTTTCCAAGTATCTGTCTCATTCATTTTCTTTTTCAGCATTTTGCTATTTTTTTCTAAAACTAGAATTCACTGAAGCTGCTACTTTTGATGTAAATATTATACAGACGAAGATGAAGAAATGAATACAGACTCAGTTAAAATTTAAACAAAACCAAGAATACATACAGCTAAATTACTTAAAAAAACTGATGAAGGAATAATAGCAAAATATTTCACTAATAAACCTCCAAGAGGGAATGACATACCCCTCAGCAAGAACACATATGTACATTTCTGGCACTTAAACATGCAGACTCTTTACAAAAAACAAGGACACTAATAATTAATGTTTTTTTTTTGTTTTGGAAGGAACAATTAGTTCTTTACATCCATTTGATGTGCTATTATTTTTCCAAACAATCCCTAACACAGTGAAGGAGAATACTGAGCATATTTATTACGTAATAAAATCCAGCCCATTTGAAAACTCTTTTTCATCAATGACACAGAAACATTCAGTGCTTAAATTTAAATACAACGCAAAGCAGAGATCCTGTTGTAAAGACTTGTCATTACCCTTCCAACCAGATCTCTAAAAGTTTACAACATAACTTCAGGAAGGAATATTTAGCAGTGCATACTTCTGAAAATCTCATATACCTGACATGAAACACTACTTTTTTGCTTGAAAACACATTTGAATCCATCCCTAAAGGGGAAAAGGTGAGCAAAGTCGGATAAAAACAATAATTATTTTTAAGTTCTATTTTCATTCATTTACTGATTCATCTCTTTTTATGCTGCATGAAAAGAGTTTAAACTGGCGTAATTATTTACAGTGCTGTTCATAACAACTGCACACCACAAATTAGGAATGGTATGCTGTAGAACACAGCACATTAAAGATTAAAGCCCTATGCAGTTCAAAAATGTTTTGTGCACTGTGGACAAAGACAATGTATGCTGTCTTACCCTGTTTTGCAAACATATTACTCCCTGCACAGAGTTTAAATGCAAATGACTGCCCCTCAGGATCATACACGTTTTACAAATACCTGCTAACTGCACACTGGCCAGTTCCAAGGCAGCACCTTACAGGAACCAAATCTCATATGTACAAAGGGGATAATGCTGGTGACTGCACTAATCCCTCTTCCTTAGTATGTCACCTTGCATGGTTAAAAATATTGTCAGAAGTCCACTGTGGTGGGGTCAAATCTGATACAATAACCACATACAGCCTCCATCCCCTATAGTGATGCATTGGTGTTCTAGCCAATGGAAGCACTTACTGCACTGAATTCCCATATTAGGATATTATGCTAATGCACACTGGCCTGTAGTGATATAATAACAGTGAGCAATGCCTTAATAAATCATTCCTTGGCATGGCTGTGGACAAAGGAACAGTCTTATTGCACATCTGACTCTTGCGAGCAAGCTGCACAGGCCCTTAAAGGAAATGTATGCGGTTTTGTCTATTTATCTGCCATCATAACAGCAGCCTGACTCAGATATGTGAATCGCACAGTTATCAGAAATATGCATGAACAACACTGCAGACACCCCCCCCCAAACAACTTTAATACGACACAAGCACTCCTGTTTCTATTTTTCTATTTCCCAGCTACCAAATAACCTTTGTCACTCTTTACTGAGCCCTCCGTAGGCCAATCACTGAATATAATGACTCCTTAGCATGTCTTTTTCCAGTCACAATTAACAACTGGAATGTTGACAGAGGTACCTTACTAAAAGGATACAAAACCTACATGGGCTGACTCAAAGCCCTGTCACTATACTCTGTATCCTACAGACCACTAAGAGGAAACCAGTGTCTGACATACAAGGCATCTAACAAGCCATTACTAATGGATTTACTGCACATAAGCAAGTCATATGATAAAATAAATACACAGTATAGCATACCTCCCAACCATCCCAAATTACTCGGTTTTTACTGAGTTTTGGGGTCCAAATAATGGGGTGCCACGATTCTTGAGCGGCACCCCTTAATTTCCGAATTCCCCAGCAGTTTATTTTAAATTTGTTTATTCCGGCTTTTGGAGCTGACATCATCACATGCGTGATGACGTCAGCTGCATGAAACAGCCTGACAGCCTGTCGGAATTGAGCTAGCTGCCTAGCTAGCTCACGCGTACAAGTCCAGGAGGGAATGTTATACTGAGGAGGTATCTGATGCCCATACAAGTCTAGGTGGGAACATTATGCTGAGAGGAGGTATTTTCTGCCTGTGGGAACGTTATGCTGAAAGTCTGTGTGTGTGTGTGTGTGTGTGTGTGTGTGTGTGTGTGTGTGTGTGTGTGTAATATGCCTGGTGGCTAGAAGTACCCAGGCTTGAACCCTGTACCTTGGCTACAGGTAACAAGAGCCTAAAGTCCATACCCACCACCACTTCCAGATTTATTCCTCATATTTATGTTCTGTGGTTTTCTGGATTTTTGTGGCAAATCAGTGAAGAATTGAATTCACTAAATAATGACAGACATTTGAATTTCAGACTTCATATTCTTCAGAAAATAAATGGTAACACAAAACCTTTTGTTCTAGCAATTTTCTAACTTCATAAGACCAGTATTTGAAATTTGTCCCTATTTGTGGTGCTGTAGTCCCCCATTATTGGCTTTGTCCAGGTTTTTTGTGCTAAGAGGCTGAGAACTATGGTCAGAAGTGAGAACTGAATTCTGTATTCCCCATTATTGGCTTTGTCCAGGTTTTTTGAAGAGGTTGAGAGCTATGGTGAGAAGGGAGAACTGAATTCACTAAATGATAGCCATTTAAGTTTCAGTCTTCTTATCCTTCAGGAAACTGCTAATTTGACATAGTGGTATGTTGCTCTGACTGTAGTGCACAGGGTCCTGGGTTCAAAACTTGGCAGTGAAACGCATGGTGGTAACACATTTTATTCTAGCATCTTTCCAAAATTATACAGGCAATCGTTAAAATGTGTCCCTGTTTTTTCGGCTTTCACCCCCCCCCCCCAGTAAATTTTGGCTTTTTCCCGATTCCTTGTGCTGCAAAGTTGAGAGATACAGTTGAGTGTCAAGTGGATTTTACAAGGAGCTGAGAGCTTCAGAGGAACAGAAGTTTAGTGTTGCTTATTCTGAGTCTGCTTGCATTGCTAATAGCATAACAGGTTAAATACTTTGATGCAGAAGGCTGTGGGTTCTACTGCCACAGTATGTAGATGCATTTCTGATACTGTACTGTACTGCGTTGTTATAATTTTAAAGGGGGTGGGTATAACAAGTCAAGAGTGTAGCTACAGATACAACAGAAGTGAGAAAATGTCATGCACAAGGGCATTTGTGCCTCACTGGAAATAGCACAAAAATATCATTAACCCAAATTCAGGAACAGAAAATCAGAATTATGTTTTGTGCTGCATTATAAGAAAATATTTTAAACAAGTACAGTACGTTTTCCAGCATTCTAGATAAAACACATATTTTTCCACTGCAGACAGTGGAGAAGCAAGAGTGGCCAGTTAACAGCACCTGCATTACAATGACAGTTTTGATGCTTTGGGATGAGTGTAGGAGGGGTCTATCAGTATTTGGACTAAGAATTGGAAGTCTTAAAACATGCAGTTTGCCTAGTTTGTTTCATTGTGCATTTACAGATATTGAGTTGGTCTGATAACACAAATGAGAGTAAGTCAAGCAAAAAACTGAAATTGAAAATAAGTTTGAGAAGCTGTGCAAGATGCCCATGGCTTACACTACTGTTTATTTATATACATAAAAAGTGTGTGTGTGTGGGTGTGTGTAAGTAGACTTTTATGATGGAAATGTTCTGAATTGGGCAGTTTTGTCATTATTGGTTCATGCATTTTGGTTCATTGCCTACTGGAAAAATGTTCAAACCATAAATTTAAAATGCTAAGTCTAACAAATGTGCTGTATTATACAATGAATATAATTTATTAAAGTCAGGAAGGTGTATCAAAGAACACATTCTTGTTTTGTGTGCAAGGGGCCTATGATTTGAAAAAAGCCCAAAAGTAATCTTTATCCACCACTGGCCAGATGCATTTTCTTTGGATGTGGTGTGGGTTTCAATGCTGTTTCAATTAATCTGAGTTTCAAGGGCAGAGAAGTTTTAATGCTAAGTCTATTTTCATTGTGATACAGTATTGCTTTGTTTAGTAGATATCTATTAGTGTTTCTGCATTGTGCTATAAAATGTAAAAATAAAATCCAAATAATCATTGTAGAAGTAAAGCAGTATGCACATTAGTGTTTACGGTAAATGGGGCAAAATAGCCAGGTAATGGGACATTGGAATGGCTGCAGGGGGACTCTGGTGACCATATTTTGGTTGTCTGTTCTTCAGTTTGCATTTGAAAGTTGGTATCCCACAATTCCATTGGAGTGGGCGGGGATATGTAATCACAATATGCAAATTTTATGTTAATCAGCATACAGATTTGTGCCTATTTTTCATGGGCATTGTCCAGATTTTTGATAGTTCCAGGTTGAGAGGTATGCAGTATAGGGATCTAAACCTCTTCTGCAACATCAACAGAATGATTTGGAGGAACAAGTACATGTCACAGAGGATACTGCTGCTGTGGAACAGACTCCCCATCCACATACAACAAAGTTCATCCCTGTCCATATTCAAGCGTAATTTTGTAACTTAGGTCTATGGATAGGACATAGAAAATTACCTAAGGACTGCCCCCATACTACTAATGGACAAAGGCAGCTCCCAAATATTTTATCCCATGCACAGGTCCCCTCAAATTATCTATGGTATGATCTCAGTTATTCTCATTAGGGGTATTAATAAATATTGGCCATGGGATGGGTAACTCCAATCTATAATCAAATGGCATAGGTTATTTTGAGCTCTAAAAGGCAAACTGGCTAGGCTTAAAATGACCCACAAGGGCAGCTAGCCTAGTACTTACTTATACACCTATTTAGTATAATTCTCAATGACCCTTCTCCATCCCATACCTGTTTTCACTATATCCAGTCATATCCAGACTACTCCACTAGTATCATTCCCAACAACCTTTCTCTATCCCATACTTCTTTGGGCTGTATCCATTCATACTCAGAGCTCTCCACAACAGTACCTATCTATTATTCTACTTTTTAACTTCTACTTTCAAAAATAAACCATCACTACTTCCTATCTTAACTACATTCTCATACTCCATCCTTAAAAAACTATTTATTACACTTCATAGAAGACACCATGACAGTCTAACTCTCTTCCTTCCTACCTTCTACCAGCCTTCATATTGTACCACCCCTAAATATCCTACAGTCCTGTGACTTCTCTCTTCCTTCTTCATTCCTACTTCTCCATTACCTGCCATCAATAAAATACAGATCCCTTTACTTAATCATGCTGCTTCTTAGCTTATACTCTGTTCTTCTTCTTGTACTGAGAGATCACTCATCCTACCATGACTCAGTAACAGCTCTCAACATCTCACCAACTCTGTCCCAACTCCTTATTCATACTTCCACTATAAACGATGCATACATCGAACCAAACCTACTTAATAATGCCCTTCACCTTTACCCAAATATAGGCTGATTAACTCCATTTCAACTCAAATCGGAATACAATTAAGTGGAAAATACTTTCCAAAAATCAATAATACTCTGATATATTAAAATCCTCCTAGGAGGAGACTTTCATCCTAATCTTGGCCTCAACTATCACAACCAACATCAAAACAATTCCCTTCCCCGCACTAAGCGAACTCTACAATGTTCAACCCACCCCCAGTAATCTAATGTTTGCCATAATAAATATTAGAAACATAAGAAATAAAACTACTGAACTACATGCATCCCATTACCCAATGCAAGCCTGACATTCTTATTATAACTAAAATTTGGCTTAATCCCAGCATAAACAAATCTGAAATTAAACCGCCTGATATATTATTATCCATAATGACCTTATAAAGAGGAAAGATGGTAGTATCACTTTAATATTTCTCAGAAACTATCACATTTCCCCTACAATAAACCAACACTAAAATTCAGTTCAGCTGATCATGCTATTACTATCCTTAAAATACATAAATATAAACAAATATGTATTTTTGTTCTTTACATCCCTCCTGCTAACAATACACCTACGCTGGCAAATATCCCATGCTGGAGATCCATAACAGTGCCACAAGAAAAAACTACTACAGTGAACCTTGGTCAATATCAATTGCTTGGATATAACCTACAGCATGAACTTTTACGGTTTCACACAGCTAATTAATAGCCCCACCGATTATAACAAGATATCAAACTCATTATTAGACTGAATCCTAATATCAGACCCTGGTAAATTCATCACCAGAGGTACAATGTCACACTCTCTCAGTGACCACCTCCCAATCTATACAACCAGATGTCTCAGATATCCACTTAAGCAGCATGTTTACAAAACAACACACAACCTAAGCCAGAGACACTCATTACAACCGTATCATCTGTTAACTATAACATCCTAAAAATCCTCCCCTTAGATGATGCTATAAATGAATTTAATGCAACTTTTCTAAATATCCTAAACAGCCTTGCACCTCAAAGAAGGAACAGAATGAAAACAAATAATGCATTTTGGCTATCCAAAGAGAGTAGAATACTAATGCAGGACAGAGAAAAAAGTGTGGAAAGAATGGCAGAAATATAAAACTTCAGTGTGTTCCAAAACCAGACTAAAAAGCAAATACACAAAGGCAAAAACTAAACTTTAACAACATTTATAACATTAGTAAACACAACTCTAAAAAATTCTGGTCAGCCAGTAAAAAAATCTTACAACTCAGCAAAAAATTCAACCCTAGCTCCTATCCCAATAACTCATCAAATCATTAGGGATGATAGTGGATGATAATCTTAAATTCAACCTGTGTGTACAAAATTGCATAAAGAGCACACACTAAAAACTCGGTATGCTTTATAGAACCAAAACTTTCTCAGCAACACAACTAAAACTACACTTGCCACTACTTTCCTCTTTCCCTCACCACTTGCTGACATCCTTACTAACCTCCAAGCATCACAAAAAAGCAAAATCTGAACAACGCTATACTAAAATGGTTAAATTTCCAGCAAATACCCCTATTAGAACACACCACTATGTAGCACTAAAATGACTAAACTGGTTTGAACTACCTCATCAACTAACATATACACACATTCTTACAACCTATAAACTTATCCAGCATCCATTTGCTTCTACAGCACTAAATCCCACTCTACACAAATCCACAAATGTATCAAATCAGATGGACATGGTCTGTACTAATATCATCTTGCTAAGGCCAGAAAATTCTTACCAATATCCATCAGGTTGATACCATCCCACCAGCCCTTTAAAAGCATTCTGAAAGACTTCTTAGGCAAAATCTGGCTCTGTTCTTAGTCACCCTCAGGATAAACTAGATCCCTAGATATGAACAAGTACCTGTTCATACCTTACACCTCCTTACTCCCCTTTTTCAATCAATTCCTAACTTCAGTTTATATTTCCTGACTCTATCTAAATTTGATATAACCCTGTTTTCTTCTCTCCTCTCATATTGTAATTCCTGTTTGTCTTATTTTAACTCACTTCAGTTTCTCTAAACTGGCCAAAATTTCTCCAAATATTAAATTATTAAGTTGTAACTGTTTTAACAAATTCTGCCTCATTATGTCTAATTTGGTATAATTATTTAAAATGTAGATGTTTTATATTATTTTTGGAGACTGTAAAATTATTGTTCTTAAAATGTTTTTTGTAATACTTTGGAGATTTTCTCCCTCGGCCTCTGCTAAAAATGGGTACCTACCTAACCAGACTTTCCCAGTAATTAAATGTTAATCAATCGATAAATAAAATATTTCTTTAAGGGTCTGCAGATGATGTTCTTGATTAGCAGGACCCATTTTGCCACTGAGGTTTGTTTATAAGCTTTTGAAAACCACACACAGAATATATAGGTACCCGATTTCTCTGTATCTAATGCCTATAATACATGAAACATTTTCTTGTATTTATTTCAAAATATAATCAATTATTTCCCAGGCATTCAAGTCCAATTTATTTCTCCACATATAGATTTTAATTACAGTTATTCACGCTTGGCCATGTTTTCCATAATTCAAATCAAATTTTAACATCTCTGTTGAACTGTTTTAAAATACATTTATTAATCTTTTACTTTTTCCTTTGTATTTTTTCATTGCTCATATAATATTTTCTTGAATGCTGTTGTGCACAGCTTTAGAACACCATTAACATACTAGTTGCTGAGTTCTGGACAAGAATTTGGGGATTCATCTCATCAGTTTATACTCTCTGAATTTCAGCTGAGCATTCTGTTTATATACAGGGCTGTGGGGTTGAATAATACATAAATATAAATAGAATATTACAATAAGCAAAGGCTGACCCTTCTCTGGGGTCAGTTACCATGCCAAAATTTTGAACTTCCAAAGCTTTTGAATTAAGGTGGAATCTTAGTGGTAAGGATGATAAAAGAAAAAAAAAACTCGTAGTCTTAAATTATGTTGGACGGTGTAAAAGTGCTACTGGTGTTCCTGTCCATAAATATATTCTACTGGGTTGCATAAGAGGAAACCTGTAGTTGTGAAGCAAGACAATTGGGCAACAAGAAGGATACTAGCAATTAATTGCAAATATAGTTTTGGGAGGTAAAAATAGGCTACCTGACAATGTACACTTACAGATTATTGGCTCTTGACTCAAGCAGGGTTGTCAACCTCAAGTCTGTGGGGAATTTGCTGTTAAAGAAAGGAGTATGAGCAACTGTTTAATGGTAAGGGGCATATGATGTGCTTCTAGCTGTGTTAAAGCCAGCAAGGAACTGAATACTCTCTTGAAACAAGTTCTAGTAGACCACTGTATGTACTGAAATGAATGAGGTCAGCTTTTTTTTTTCATTTTATTTTAGATAGGAAAACACTTTTAGTGCTGTGTTGTTTTTTTTTTTTTTTTACCTCAGAATAAACATAATTTTGGTAGTTTACATGGAAGTCCATGCCTCTTTTTCTTTACCTCAGAATAAACATAATTATGGTAGTTTACATGGAAGTCTATGCCTCTACATCTGCTAAATGAACTGCTGCATAATAAATTCCCCAAACTATCTTAAATATGGTGTTTCAAAGTGGGCAAGTTCTGGCTTCAGCTATTTAACCCACTTCAGAGAAAAAGTTACACTATGTTTTATAAAGCGTGTTACCTTTCGCTTAGTACTTCCCTGCTTTAATGAGACTAGTGAAAGCACACTAGTACAGGTTTTACTTACACATACAGGTACCTGCTTGAATTCCTCACTGCTACAGTAGCCCTTAGGTTATACAGCTTGTTTTCTGCCAAGGAAACAACTAGCCAGCTTCACAAACCTCTGACTTCCCCCCACACCTTCACTGAGAGTGCTGATGGGCTTATCCTGTGGAGGGAAATCACCAGATAGAGAGAAGCTTTCTTCAGGACTTTCATGCCCATACAATGACAGAAGCCCTAACCTCCTCAAAGAACCAACTAATGTTAACAATAGCACATATCAAGTAGAGCTAGAACATATAAAGTAGAAAGCAAACCCTACTTTATATCCCAGCTACAACTCTTCGCAAGAGTAGGGGATGGTGGGCAGGTGTATCTGCTGAAGCAGAGAGGAATTCAAACATCTATTGCTATGAGTAAATGTAACTTAGATAACTGTAATATGTTCATCTTTCACACTGCTGCATTAGCCCTTAGGCTATATGGGTCGAATACCAAAGCCTATCTATCTTGGGAAGTGGACAGACAATGATTCAGGAGAATGGCCCTAGCAAAGTCTGTCCTGGACTTGGAGAATGCATCCAGTTTGTAATGATTTGTAAAAGTACATACAGAGGACCATGTACCTGCCTCTAGAATGCTTCTAGAGTCCACCCCTTTCCAGTATGCCATCAAAAAAGACAAGGTTCTAGTGGAATGTGCCTTGCTACTGCCCTAAAAGGATTTGTCATGATGGAAATAACAAGCAGCTGAGGACAACTACCTGGAAATTGTCAGTTTAGAAACACAGTGTCTTTCTTTGCCCCTTAATAAGGAATGAAACGATGACTAGCTTTTCTAAAGGGCTTAGTTCTGTCAGTTTAGTACCACAGCTCCCTATGCACATCCAGAGTATGCAGAATCTGTTCACCCTGGTCATAGGATCATAGGAAGTTACTAGGCTATTGGCCCTAAGGCCCTTACAAGCCTAGCCAAGAATTTAGCCCATGTTCCGAGAAGTCAGCACCCGAAGCCCCTGTCCAGCAGGGACACAGGTGGAATCCCAGGGGTTTTATTTTCTGTTCCCTGTCCAGTTACCCAGGTTGTGCTTAAAAAGCATTAATGAGGTTGTCGGCTTGATGTATAGTGAGAGTCTAATCCACAGAAGGGGAAGTCTCTGGGATAGAAATTTGTCCCGCCAACAAGTCCTATTGATGTCACATACCAGGCTGAGGTTACGCATGTGGGTTACTCGAGTGGATCTTGACTTGCAGATATGCAGCAGTCCCATCAAGGGGGGGCTTCTGAGACTGCTTTGTATGCCAGACAAAGGTCACCTATGAGGAGTCTGTAGGAGACTGAATAGAGGGACAGGGCCTTTAGCCTATCTGTGTAGGGTAGATGTTTGAGGCCCTGAATTCTCCTGGTGAGGAACATCTGTGGTGTCTCCAGCTGCTGCATGTGCTTTGTGAGGTACATGCTGAAAGGGGCATTGTACTCAATAGTTGGTCTTATAAAGGAAGAATACAGGGATGTTATGACCACCTTGTCCTTGGATAAGATACCTTTACAAATGAGGTGGGCCATGTAGAAAGCTTTCCCTACAACAGAGAAAATATGGTGGTCAAAAGTCAGTTTGCTATCAACCTGGGTGCCCAAGTCCCTTATGACTGATTGGATGCTTAGGACCTTATTAATGTGATAATTTGTGGGGGCGTCACTCTCCCAAAGGGGATGATGATACATATTATGGCATTCAGTTTGAGTCCATGTTTCTGGTGCCAGTCATGTTTGGGTGAGACCCTCTTGGAGGATGTCGACATCACTAGGGGAACTGATGACAGCGCCCAGCTT
This sequence comes from Protopterus annectens, assembly GCF_019279795.1. Lineage (NCBI taxonomy): Eukaryota > Metazoa > Chordata > Ceratodontiformes > Protopteridae > Protopterus > Protopterus annectens. The sequence continues at coordinate 131,401,532 of NC_056731.1, read as the reverse complement.
ACAGTCATCTGCAAACTTATTCAGCCATAACCCACTGGTTTTGGCCTGCACCTCAGAAAAGTATATCCCAAACAACAAGGGCCCCAAGACAGATTCCTGAGATACACCACTCGTTATGGGTCGACTGCTTTAGTGGGCGACCCCTATTTTGACTAGGAGGATTCTGTCAGTGAGCCAGTTTGCTACCCATCTGGTAACATGTGGATTGATGCCTAGATGAGATAGTTTATCTATTATACCTGAGTGGGGAATAGTATCAAAGGTTTTAGCCAGGTCTAGGTAGGTGGTATGTACTGTCTTCCCCTAGTCCATGGCTTTGGTGACTGTCTCAAAGAAGTCGACAAAATTTAGCAGGCATGACCTCCCCTTGACAAAACCAAACTGTGCAGGATCAAGTGTTTGGAGGTTGCTAATGTCCTTGCTATTGAGGTCCATGATAATCCGCTCCATGGCCTTGCAGATCAGGCTAGTTAGGCTGATGGGGCTATAATTTCCTGGATCGGTGGATGTTTCATCTTTGTGCAAAGGGATAACAGTGGCTGTCCTTCACTTGGCTGGGATGAAGCCAGTACTTGGGCTTTGGTTGAAAAGGGTGCCTAATGGTGCTGCAAGTTTCTGTCTGAGTTCATGTAGGATGCAGCCTAGAATGTTATCTGGTCCCATGGAGGCTGTCTTTTTTGTCTTTGGGTGGGCAGTGATGACTTGCACCCTAGAGATAAGGGGGGAGGGGGGCAGGTGCTGGGGGTGTCCTGATTTACTGATGGGGTGATCATTTTAGATTCTGGTGGAAAAACTGTGAGATTGACAGCATGATTTAAAGTAAATTCTAAAACCAGTTTGGGCATGAATGAGGGGTTTGTTCTTAAAGACATCATATCCCTATGGTAACTGAGACAGGGTTTACCCACGATGAAAGCCTGCAACTCAGATACTCTCCTTGAGTATAAAACTGATAATTTCCGACCCATTCCTCTGTAAACAAAGTTTAAACAAGCAGGATACAATTTTTCTCAAAATTAGCCACAAATGCTAACACTCTAAATCCCAAATAATAGTACCTGACAAGAAACTTCTGATATTATGAAAAATATTGGGTTTCTTGATGGGGAAATACATTGTGTGTGTGTGTGTGATTGTGTGTGTGTGTGTGTGTGTGTGTGTGTGTATATGTGTTCCAAAAAACTAACTGCTAATTTTCTTAAAAGGGTAATCATTTCCAAATGCAATGATTCTCCAACAGGGACTTGCCTGCCAGAAACAAAGCTCTAGGCTGACTGCTGCCCCTGAGAAGTTCAAGAGATGCTTCTTTTTGAGATGTCAAGAAACACTGAAGAAATCTTCACTCTGATTGCTGATTATTCTCCATGGGATTAGCTAGTTACCAGCTGGAGTGAAGGAGTATGTTTGGGTGTGTGGGGGCAGTTGCTATTTTCAGGGAGGGAAACAATCTGTATAGCTAAGGGCTACTGCAGCAGTGGGAATGATGAATATCTGAGTCTGTAGAGATTAGCAAAGGAACTGTGAATTTTGGAATGCTGACAGAATGAATCAGAAACTGTTAACTACCAAAGTTTAAAATAAAGACATTCCTGTGTTGAAACTTAACAAGGCAATTCTGGTGTATGTTAAGGCTCTCAGGACAGTCATCCTTACAGGTTATATTTTAAAACAGAGTGAAGTACTCTTTTTTTTTAGACAAGTCACAGAAATACATATGCTTTGCGAATAAAGTAAAACCAAAAAGGCTTACACTAGTTGTGAAATAATGGCTACAGAAGGCATGGATGACTGATTTTTGATAAACCTGCATAGACAATTTTTTTCTGATAAACCTCTGCGCTTCTTCTTGTACCAAACCTGAATGAACTGTCTCTCTACAGTAGGTATTCGTCTCCTCAATGTGCAACCAAGGTGAAATTTTGCTTGGAACTGTGAGGCTATACTCTGTCAACACTAAGAATCTATGACAGTGAAATGTCTGGAGGAAGCCATAGAAGCTCTTTTTTAAAAGTACACAGAAAACAAACATGCAGTAGCAATGTACTGCAGGCAAGCCCTGCAGTAGTGCTTGTGGTAAAGCCTGCCTGTACAGGAGGAAACAGACCAAGCTCTTCTGTAGTATTAAGAATCTGCAGCAACAAGCTACGGCCTTGACCAGGAACCATTACGTAGCATCAGAAGGTCCAAGTCAGGTGCTGATGTCCACAAACACAAACAATGGTGATGATATGGAGGCTTTTCCTCCTACAGTAGCCAAAAGAAAGGGATGTCTTTAGTTGGAGTGGGAACTAATCATATTATGACCATGAACCTGCCAAAACCAATGGCAACAAGAAACCAAAAATCACGATTTTGTCCAGCAGTGGAGATCCCTCTACAGTGAGGGCCTACTTTGAATTTACACACATGTCTACACCACTCAGAAGCTACCCCAGTCACAAATGATCAACCTCAGCCACTTAACACAGAAGTGGCTATAACCCAAGACCAAAACCTCTCTAAAGAACTTTGAGCTGTTTGTCATGGACTGTTTCCTAAGGGCCTTCCTCACTGCTACTCAAAGACTGGCTACACAGAGGAGTCCCTCATGGCAGACCAGCTAATCGAACTTGTGGAGAGAGAGATGATGTTGAAGTTGAAATGGTGCCTGCTTTTACACTAATGACAACCAGCACCTCACTTCCCGAAGTGATAAGTCAAACCCAGTTTGGGAGGTAAAACCCAGGGATGAGTCGCTTGGAGGAGGCTTAATGAAAAAGGTCTGAAAAGAAATATGGACCAAGGATAAAACTGACCACATCAAATGTTTAAGGAACTGCTAACAAGAATATTTAGTTAGATATTGTTCACTGATGTCTGAACCTATGCAAGGTAACATAAGCACTAATGTTTTTATCCAAACCAGTCACTGTACAGTGAAGTAACACAAAAGTGTTTGTGTAGACACCATTTCTATGTATATGATAAAATATGAAGCGTAGGTAGAGGGTCACCTGTACAATCCTTTAGGATTCAGGCAGTATGCTAAACTAGAATTATAGACTCCCACTGGGCTAACTAAATACCTTGCAAGTTCCCTGGTTTAACATGCAAACTTATTTTTGCTAATGATTTTCCCCAGTCTATGGAGTTGAAGGAAAAACTTGTGTGAAGGAATGGTGTGGAACCATATTTATTTTATTTTTATTTATTTATTTTACATTTGTTTACCGGGTTAGTCTGACTGGATACATATCCCTTTTCAGCAGAGACCCGGGGAGAAAAGCTCCACAATTAAATAGAACAAACAATACATAGTCTAAGATCAGAAACATTCAAAATACAGATAGATTGAATACAAGTATATTCTATTAAATTCCACAATTACAATGTTGAGTAGATACCCAAATATTTAGATAGGTTGAGAAGTAAAGAGGTTTGCGCTTTTAAGCACAAGGGAGAAGGCTATATCTTCATAGACAAGTCGAATCTATGGTTATAGGAGATTACAAATGAAAATTTTGGTAATGAGATTGGGTTAGCTTCAAGAGGAAATTTACAGTGTGTTCAGCACTCTGATGGGATTAAACAAGAGGAAGAAAAGTCTGTCCTTCGAGAGAAGTCTAGAAAAATTTACACCTTCTGTAAATGATGCGTCTATATCAGCATTAGTAGGAAAAGAATCAGAGCCCTCAACCTCTTAGACAGTTCTGTGAAAAGTGAAGTGCTGATTTAAGAAGGGTCAGTGGGAGGATCCATGGTAAGTTAGAATATATAGATGATGTCAGAAGACATTAATAGCGGAAATGGTAAAAGTACTTACCCACATTTTGAAATGTCTAGTGATCTTCCCCATAGAGTGGAGAATGGGGAGAAAGCATGTTAAACAGTTATTTTATCAACCTTTAAAAAAAAGTGTGCTAAAGTTAGCCAACAATCATGCAGTAATTTGAACAAAGAAAAATAGAGAAAAAAATACTATATAGGTTTTATTGATCTGGCATGTGTTCTTCATGTCCTGATCATCAAAAATAAATCCCGTTATAAGCTCAGGGGTAAGCATTATGCTAGCAGCCCTTGTCGGCCATTTTAAACATAGCTAATTTCCTTAAAGGCAAAAATCAAACCCTGTACTTTGTTTCCCTGAGGTAAACACCTTAACCATTATGCCAACCCAAATGTTAATTAATGTTATCCATTAATGAAGTACTAGTCAAAAGAAAAACTATGGATACAAAGGAGCCTTTAGTTAAGATATTAAGAAGACATCATATATTTTGGTAATAACGGATTATGCACTTGAATTGCCTGAAGCTACTGTATTAAGAAGAGTAACTGCAAATGCTGTAGCTAAGGAATTAGTAAATCCATTTTCCAGAGATGGAATTTCCTACAAAGATTCAGACTGGTTAAGGGGTCCCCATTAAGTCAAAGGTGACAAAGGAGTTAGTGGGGCTGTTTTAACATTAACTAACTCCAATGTTAGTTTATTACTCACAAATGGATGGGCTAGTAGAACAGTTCAACAAAACTCTAAAATGAACGTTACGTAGGGTTATATATCAGGATGAGAAAACTGGAATACCCTATTGCCTTACTTAATATTCACCATGACAGAAGTATTTGCAGAATTTAGTCCGTCTGAGCTGTGACAGAGGATATATCTCAGAGAAATCTGAGATATAGCAAAGGAGATCTGGAGAGAAGAAAGCACCCATTTTAAAAGTGTCTTGCAGCATGTCTCTAACATACAGGAAAAATGATGATCCTCATGCCCTTTCCTTGGGAATACTTAGAATAAACACTTAGATCAAGTGCAGGCCTCTCAAAAATACAGTTATACAAGCATGCCAGTTTGTAAAATGTTCAGCATGGTTGAGAAGGTGTCATTGCTGCTAGTGCTGAGTGACAAGGATAATATGAAGAATAGGAGAGGTGAACTATAAAATCAGATAATCCATAAAGCAGAAGACTGAACAGATTTAGCATACAAATGTCATAAATCCCTGGAAAAAAGAAGCACTTTCAGTACAGGTTTCTACTAGCAACCCTGCTGTTCTCTCCCCTGAACCTGAAATTCAGATAGACAAAGAGTTGTCTGTACAGTAAAAGAAAGAGATAGAAGACTATCTAGAGAAACAGGGATGTATTTTCAGTGCTGCCCAGTAAAATTAACTTGATACAGTACTACACTGTCTCATTACCTGGGAAAATGGTTAAATTAAAACACTGAAAGGTTCGAGATGTCCAGATACAGGAAATAAATGAAGAGATCTAAAAGTGGTTGCAGTAAGATCTAACAGAGAAATGTCTTATAGCAGATGAAACAGCCTTTAGTTCTGCTACCCAAGCGTAACTGCAGTATAAGATTTTCCAATGACTTCTCTCACCTGAATGAGATCTTAAAAGTCAATGCTTATCACATGGTTGATTGGTTTCTTATCCAAAAAAACAAAAAATGCTTATCCCATTATCCAGGTAGATGAGCTAATGGAAAGGCTTGGATTCACCAGATAATTGGTTACACCGGATCTCACAAGGAGCTACTGGCAGATTTCTCCTTACAGAACTAGCCCAATAAAAGACTGTCTTTAGAACCTCTGAGGGGTTATTCATATACCAGATACTATCATTTTGCTACATGGGACCACATTTCAAAGGCTAATAGATAAGATACTGTGGCTCCACACACGGTATCCGGATGCATATCCTTAGTACAAACTTGGGATGCTTTGTGGACAGCTGGAGTTACAGCCCAACCCTCTAAGCACAAAACCAGACTGACAGAGGACAGGCACTTTAGTTATGTAGCTGGGTGTAGGATAGTAAAACCCATAAAGAGAAGGGTGAAGCAGTAGAAATACTGACACAACAACAGACTAAATGTCAAGTAAAGGCTTGTGAGCTTAGCTAGATATTACAGAAATACATACCAAACTTTGCAAATGTGGTATATCCACTGACTGAGCTCATCTAGGCTAAAGTGCCCCAGAAATAAAATGGAGTGATGAGGCTGACAAGGCATTCACAACCTTAGAATAAGCTTTATGATCATCCCCATTTACTACTGAAACCTGATTTTTCCAAACCCTTTGTGGTGTACATGAGCACATCAGAGGTAGGCTTAAGGTAGGCTCTTACAAGAGAAGCAGAGTAAGGAACAACTTGTATACTTCCTCAGCAGATAACTCAACCTTCAAGAAGTCAGATATGACTCTGCTGAAGAAAAAACACTTGACCTTAAGTGGGTCTTCAGTCTCTCTGGAACTATTAACTGGTAAACTCCTTTACCTTGGGACCATACCCTATTATTATGGCTTTCTATGCATAAGGACAGAATCTCCAAATTAACACAGTGGGCCATGGCTCTGCAGCACCTTTCCTTTACAGTTCTGTATTGCCCTAGTCCTCTCCATGCCAAGTGGGCAGCCACTCTTATGTCTGCTGTCTGTACACTGCTGATGTTCAACCCTCTGATGACATTGGGGGTCATGTAACATAGTGGCCCTGGGTTAGACAATAAATGGATGACATTTTAGTAAACAATGGCTGAACTGCCTTTGCCTTTAATAACCAGAAGGCATGAAAGAGTTATCTTTCACAGCTTTTGAATCAGGGTAAAGTCCTTGTTGTAGGATAAGAAAAACCTCATAGAATGAAGGTACAGTAGAGGTTGTAAAATTTCAACTGGGAGAACAACAGAAGGGACGAGTATTCCTCTGCATGAGAACATTTTACTGGGTTAATTGAGAGGAAACCTGCAACTGCGGAACAGAATATTTGGGCTATAAGGAGAGACCACTATGTAACTGTGGATATAGCCTTATGAAGTGAATGGAGGCTGCCTGCTATCAGTGTTAATTTGGAGTGTGTTAGACTCAAGGAAGAAGGGTTGTCAGCCCCCAATTGTGGGACTTGCTGCAGAAGAAGGGTATGATCAACTGTTTTGTTGTGAACACTATACACTTTGTAACTAAGTATGCTTAATCCAGCAAGAAACGGTGCATTCTTTGTTGAAAATGACTTTGATGGTAAAATACACCTGCCCTATCTCCGTGCTCTCCTTAAAATCTGTTGTATTCACTAGACTGAATGAAGTCACATATTTTAATTTATTTTGCATGGGAAAAGGATGTTTAATTAAGTATTATGTTCTGTCTGAGACTAAACATAATTATGCTGATTTACATAAAAATCTCACACCTCTACTTTACTAAATTAACTACTGCATGGTACTAAGACTATGTTTTGGAACTAAGCTCCCTAGAGTATCTTACTTTATAACTTTACACACATGCTATATATGTATATGGGTCTACTTCGAAATCTCTACACCCATATAACCGATGAAAATTGTGAAAGATGAAATACCCAGAAGGTGAAATTTTTCCAGGGTAAGTAAACACTTGCCCAACATGTCCTCTTCTCCACTGTAGCTAGTATATATAGTTGGGGGATGTGGGGGCATAGACCCACACATAAGTGGGTTTTATTTACCTCGGTGTGTGTTTTAAGTTTGAGCAAATGTTTACTTGCCCTGGGAAAATTTTGCCATTTGGGTATTGCATCTTTCACTACTATTGGACGTCAGTTATATGTGTGTCAGGGTTTTGAAATATACATATATATATATATATATATATATATATATATATATATATATATATATAGGTTAGGTACTAGGCTATTTGCCCAAAGGCATTTATAAGCCTAGGCAGAATGTGTTGGCTTTCGCCGCCCCCTTAGATTAGTTCCCTGTGCCTCTGTCCAGCAGAGCCACTGAAGTGATCCCCAGGGTAAACTTTCTGTTTCCCATTCACTCGTCAAGGTTTCTCTTGAGGAGTGTTAGTGAGAAGCTCTGCCTAATGTAGATTGGAATCTTGTTCCAAAGCATGGGAAGTCTCTGGGACAGGAATCTATCCCTCCAGCACATCCTATTTATTGTTGTGGTGAGGTTTAGATCCCTAGAGTGTGTGGCTCAACGGGTATGGTTTTCTTTAGGTGGAGCATGTACACCAATTCAGGGTTGGACATGGCCTTGTATGTTAGGCAGAGATCACCTCTGAGTAGGCGGTATGCAACCGAGTACAGTTGGAGTTTCTTCAGTCTGTATATATATATATATATATATATATATATATATATATATATATATATATATAGACACATATATATGCACACACACACACACACACACACACACACACACACACACACACACATTCTCTCTTTCTCTGTATATATATCTATATACATATATATGTATGCACGCATACATTGAAAGTACAAACTGTCAAAACCACAAAATGTTGAAACCTATTTTATACAGGGAAGGCAAGCCCACTTCCACCTCCCACATCCCCCTGCCAATTATACAAACCAACTTCTGCACTGAATAACAGGTGGCAAAGGGCAAATTCCATTTTCAACATTTGACATTTTGTACTTTTAACTAAATGGCAAGGAACAATATATATGAGCACAAAACAATGCACATAGTGAAAAAGATACACATCAATGTATTAAGTAAATGATTAAAGAGACAGCATCCCAAAACTGGAACTGACCATATGGTAGAGAAAGCATAACATTGATGAAGTCTTCATTCACAGACTGCACAGTAAGAAAATCTTTTAAGATTTTCAGTGATCTAATTAAGAATGTATAAGGTGCTTTTTTTAAAAGTTAAACCCTCTGACAGGGAAAAGGGGGTTCTTTGGTTTGCAATGCAATATAAAAAAATCTGTGTGCAAACTTGTAAAGCTATTATAAATTGCCTACATCGAAAAATGAGAGGCAAAAGAGGTAATAAGCAAAACAGTAACTGCACTGCTGTGAAGGAAGGTAATCGGATGCTAACACCTACTGAGATGTAGTAACATGGATTCACAAAAGAAACTGGTGCTGGCCAACTAATCTGGTCACAAGGTATGCTGTGGTACAGCAGAATGAAAATGTTTTGCATCAGAACATTTCTAATAGGCAGGAGCAAATGGAAGTTTTGCAGTCCAGTGCTACAACTAAGTAAAGTGACACCTTATTTGTGAGTGATGACTCTTGAAAATTTTTCTAGGAGACTTGGCAGAGATGATGCTGAAGATCAGAACTTTGGTTTTAAATTAGACAGTGTTGTTAAGAAACAAGAACTTGTAGAAAAGAACAATTAAGCTTGTCACATGAAATATATTTGTGAGACAAAGTGATAACCCAAAAACAGAAAGTATAAATGAAATACTCCCTTGATGGTATACAGCTCTAAAAGTTAAAGTTAGAGCATTACCTAAGACAGCCAGGGGCACTGTCTTAAGAAGACGTGATGAAATTCATTGTTAAATATACATTTTATGAACATGAAAACAAAATGACGGAAAGCTTTACATGTTTTTTAGATGACCATGACAAGCAAAGGATATTGCAAAATAAAAAAGAAATTACTGACTTGTACAAGAGACTTTAAGAAGTGTGAGCAGCAAGACACAAAAGTAAACCCCTCATCACAAGCCAAAAGGAAAAAAAGAGAACACTAACCTTTTTGTTGAAACTTGAAAATCAAAAGAAAGCAGTTTCAGACCAAAAATAACAATCTGTATTTACAGACTGAAATTGAAAAATGTATGGCAAGAGCTACTACAGGTTAACAATGCCTCGCTTGACATAAAGAAAAGTATCAGAATGTTCAAACTAATAAAGAGTTGTTCACTCATCTGTGCAGGCTCATGGCACAGAAAAGGGCGCGTGCTTTTACCTGCTTATGCGAAGTGGTGATGGGAAGGTTTTAAAAAGATTATATTTAGAACTTTAAAGTGAAAAGTTTTTAGATAGTGCCATATTATAGATTACTGATGATTTTACTGTTGTTGATGATATAATGTTAACACAAGTAAAGAAAGATTTTGGAATTTATAAGGAATATACATAATAATATATATGGTACAGAATTCACATATAGAGAATAATCAAATACAGTTTTTGGATGTAATTTTATTTAACGATTCCAATAATAGGATTTGTGCTATGATAGGGAGGACAGTAACTGCCTCTACTAATTTCCTACATGCTAGCAGGGATCACCTTACAGTTTTGATTGATTCACCACTGCATAGTCAGTTACATTTTGGGGAAAATTATACAGTAGAAAGTATACAGAACTTGAGTTATTAGATTCAATTAGGACATTGTGTAATGATGAAGAAAGACAAAATACATATATGCCTTGCAGTAATTTACAAAATTATACTTGATACAAAATGAAAGAATGAATATAAAAGCTTCATCAGATGGTAATTTAACACAATTTTTTAACTTATAGAATGATGAACATAGCAAAGAAATATTGTCATGTACTGCATTCAGATGAAAAGCTGAGAGATGTCTTTCTAAATCTCCCTAGATTTGTTTTTAGAATGGGAATTAGTATAGCATATTGGATACTACATAGCAATTTCACATTTATGAAAAGAAAAGGGTAATTACATTAGGAAGTAAAGGATGTGGGGATTGTGAGGCATTCAAGTATATATTAAAGGTGATGTTTATAATATAAATGGTGAAAGGTTTATTGTCCACAGTCAGAAGAATATATATTAGAGGGGATTATATATGTTTTGTTTAGTGTCTGTTAGAAGGCATACACTGGGGAATCAAAATGTATGGTTAAAAGAAGAATAGTGCAACATGTAAGCGATGTTAAGAATGGAAGGCTTAACAGCCCAGTCAAGAGACACTTTATGGATTTGAAACATAATGTTAAAACTTTTTCCCAAGTATGTATGTATGCATGTAGTTTTATTTATTTATTAATTTATTGCTGTTTATTTGGTGACATTAAGTGTGCCATTGAGTTAATGAGAATTTACATAAGAGCAAGGTTTACCAGTGACTATGTTAACTCCACCAACTACATATCATCGGGTCTCATTGGCTGGGAGTGAGGCAAAAATCTTTGATCTAGTGGGGATCCTAGTCACCCTTGCAGGATGTACACATCCACTGATCTTACATATATACTATATAAATGTACACATTATACAAACACACAGAGATATAGATACATAGCTGTGTGCATTTATTTTATACATGCTTGTGTGTGTGTATGTGTATGTATATATATATATATATATATATATATATATATATATATATATAGATAGATATATACACACACACACACATATTTTTTAAGTACAAGTGCTGGAATAACACATTTTCAAGCACTGTTTCAGAAAAATCTTTCATTTTCTGAAGACTACATAACATTGTAGTACAACTGATAAATGAAAATGACGTACACTTTTTTTCAACATCATTTTAATGCCACTATGTTAACTATCATGCATTAATCTGAAGAAATAGTTTTATTAAATATTTAGCAAACAGTAGCCCTGCCATATTACCTGCTATTAATAAAAAGGAAAACAAACTTACCGTCCTTCAAATCTGTGTTTCAAAAAGTCAAACAGAGCTTTTTGCATCATGTCTGTCACCTTGGTGAAGAAGGATAAGATAGGTTAGTAATCAACAAATGAACCTGGACAATGAAATACATGTTAAACAGTTTCAATTTATGAACTAATACTTTCATGTGAACAATTTATGGCAAAACATGGCTGATATGATTTCTAGAGCAAATATTAAGTCATTACTTTGTTGCCATATTTCCAATTTCACAAACTGTATAACAAAGTTTGGTATCCAACAAAATAACCTGGGAAAGGAAATACATGTTAAGCACCTGCAGTTTGCAAATTAGTACTTCAATTTGTAGGGTTTATAGCACAAAGCAAATGAGTAAAGCAAGATTTTAGTAGTTGATATGACTTTCTCAAGTTTTAAATAATTTTCTAGCTAACATGCTTCTAACTCTACAATATGTAAGAAAACAGACCTAGTAATGACTTCCAGTTACAATTAAATTTGTTAACATAATACTCATAAAGGTTAAGATGCCCCCAATACAAATAAATCTTCATGAATGGCAAACTGATTTCACAAACTACTTACTGCACACACTTGTGGGAGCAGGTGTTCACATATTGCAAGTGTTGCAGATTGTGCTTCTTATACCTTCATAATATAAATAACTTTTACAAAACCACAGCATTTTATCTGTTTCAAGCAGACTTTGTATAATAAGGCACTTGTCAGTGTGAAAAACAGTTTTCCAAGACACCTGTGAGATCAGTTCCATTACTAAAAACGGATATAGTTGCAGTGGTTTTATCAAATTAAGTATGTAAATATGACCGCGACAAATCATACAGTTACTCTGGTATCCTCATGGTCTTCTCCAGCTCTTGGGTATGACTCAAGAATCTTTAGATTTAAGACAGCTGACCCAGAATGCAGCACATCCGGTTTCTTGGTGTGGCTGCTGCTATTATTTTGCAAATCAGTTTGCTGCAGCGGATAAGTACATTGTTAGGAATATGCATTAACAAGCCATTCCTCATTCACATAACATATTCAGGTCATATGAGGTGTTCTTGTTCTTATTAAAAAGAGGTTGGGCAAACTAATTTAAAAAGATTTTAATAAGAAATAGTAGACAAATAAGAAAAAAAAACATTAATCAAGTATTAAATATTCAAAAAAATGTGTTCTTTAACATGACATGGATATTAGCAATATACATATAATCCCAGTAAATACCAAGTCTTGTTTTATATATTACAGACACACATGATAACTTTATATCTATACCTCTCTATTTATATAGATAGATAGCTATACACATATGTACACAAATAGTGCCATTTGAAAGCACTCATGAAAACGGTAATATTAAGTAGAATTTCCACAATAACATCAAATACACAATTACAGTCTGCTGAAAAAAGTACTGGCAACAATTATAAATAGTTGGAAAAAAAGAAAGAATCCTCAAAATCCCCTGACATTGGGCCTCCACACACTTTAGCATTCTCTTTTAATGGTCATAAGACATCAGGGATGGGGGCAAAAGTAGATTTCCAATAATCATTGTATTGTCCCAATCTGGAAGTTTCTGTGATCTCTGAATCAAGATTATTAAAACAGAGGTGCTGTGAGGGGCACAGCCCCTATGTTGGTGGGTAGTGGGGGCTTACCCACTGTAAAAATGCTAGTATGTTACCAGAATCCAAATTCCCAGTTGTGATTCAGTTTGTACTGTCATTGTTCACTCACAAATTTTACAGGAAATAGTAATGCAGACATTAGAATTCAGATTTCTGCTTGAGTATGTTATGGTGTTATCAAAGGAAACCCTGTAGTATTTACATATATTTTACAGTGTTTGAATTGACAGACATGATTTCATGTAGAGAACTCCACAGTGGTGCAGCGGTTAGCGTTGCCACCTCACAGCAAGAGGCTCTCTGGTTCAATCCTCGGCTGGGGTGCCTTCTGTGCAGAGTCTGCATGTCCTCCCTGTGGTCATGTGGGTTTCCTCCAGGTGCTCCGGTTTCCTCCCACATCCCAAAGACATGAGGTAGGTGGATTGGACACTCTGAATTGGCCCTAGGCATGAGTGCGTGCTTGTGTGTGCCTTCTGTGGAAGGTTGGGCGCCGAGCTGGAAACTCGACACCATAAAACTCCACTGCCAATCATGAGCAGACACATGATCCGGTGTGGCGACCCCTAACCTGGAAAAGCCGAAAGACGAAGAAAGAAGATTTCATGTAGAGAACTGAACAAGGCTAGGTATTAGCAGATGAAAGTTCAGCGGTAAAAGATTTCCTTTTTTTACCCATTTTCCTTAAACTGCCTCGAATTTAACAATTTAAAACTGCATTACATACTACCCCATTCACCATCATGGTCAGTACACATGTGTCCTGAGTAAACATAGACATGTATACAAACACACACACACACACACACACACACACACACACACACACACACACACACACACACACACACATACACACACACACACACACACACCATCATCCTAGACGGATGAAGCAGAAGTTCACAGCCCTTACAGAGACCTAAAAAATATAATGATCTTACCTCATAACCTTTCAAAGAAGGCCCCACTAAGACCACTGGTCGCATTGAAGGCACTACATCATAGGGAGGAACATGTTCAGTCTGCGGGAAGATGAAATGTTGTGGTAAAGCATTCCGTAAACATGTACTACACCTTTATGATTCCACAAGTATGTGAATATAAAACAGATTAATACAGCAGCAGTGCAGTTCAGTGGCAGGCATAAGCAAGCGATAAGCAAGACTGAAAGGATATCATCATTTATGCCACAAGTGGCTGAAGCGTAGAACAAAAACTAAAACACTATCACAAAATTAAAATAGTAAGAGAACAGCAAACACTGCCAAAATATGCTTACAAATTTATAAATTAAGATAAAATAAAACATTACTGCTTTTGCAGATCATTAATTTATGTTTTCTTATTCTGTGAACATAAAATAGAAACATTAGTGTAGCTGTCTCTTTTTTTTCTTTTTATTGGAGAAAATGTTACCTCCTGTCATTCTTTTTCATCTTGGCAGTGCTGTTTTATGAACACTTCTTCTTAGTAAAACTACAGTATTCTTGTTTCCCTTTTCAGACTGGCTAACTTTCTACCTTTGGTCTCCTCATAGTGCTTCACATATCCTTACTGAGTAAAGTTATTTACAAACAATACAATCTGATCATCACTAACAATGTAAATACAATGCTCACGATTTCTGGGTTTACATTACATATATGTGCTGCTCTATATCTCTGTATTCATGTACACACATATGCATACATGTGCATAATGTGTGTGACTTTCGGTGGGATTTAGAAATATGTTGTGCTATAATATACCTATTGGTGATACAGAAATGGCATGCAGACTTCATGCACCTGCCAAAAATATTTTTTTGTGGATTACATTCCCTAGTGGTGTCTGCTGCAAATGGAAATAAGCCCAAAACATGTATAATTTATGGTACATGGTTCAGCATGCATGACATCACACAATGTATTTAAAATGTCACAGCAGCACTGTCTTGAATGTAGGCTATTACTGACCCTACTGTACCTGATCACAGCAGTATAACACATCTTCTTGGTATAAGGCACTGATATGTGTTCCAGTATGATACCAGTTATCTAGGTGGTTAGCCAGTATGATAAAAAAGTTATTACTAAACAAAGTTTTCACCATTTTTTGCCTTTTATAAAATATCATGCATATATATATATATATATATATATATATGTATTTATATATATATATATATATATATATAGATAGAGCAGTGTGCTGTGTTCATAATGACACCACTCCCATAGATGAATGACCAAGTCATGTCTCACTAAGAAGCTAGACGCATTTTTTACTAAAATGTTAACATATACTGTACGCAGGAATACAGAATGAAGCATAAAAATGAATCTCTAATTCTGAACGACATTTCCTAGACTGGGACAAGCACATAGTATTCCATTAGTAAGTATCACTGGTATAATACTTTCACTTTAAATACTGTCACCATTTATATCACCTATCCAATATCCTAGGCTGGCTGGTATGTAAGACATCAACATATGTATGCAGTGTAGCCTGCATGGATGACAGAATCAGTGTTATACTCTGACAGTCATTCATTTATTAATTCATGGGTATGACAGCAGTATCACTTGCAGGATGCTGAAGAAGCCAAAGCTTGCATGGAAATGATTCACTCAGCAAGTATGTATATTAAGATGGAAATACAGACACTGTGCAGCACCTCCAGTATGGAATATCACTTAAACGTTAGTTATACAACAGCTGAAATGGACAACATCCTAAGGTACATAGCACAGTAATCTGTGCGGTTATTACTTGGCATATCCCTGTGATTTTTCATTCATATTTGTACAGGTCATATTTTCCAGGCTGTACCACCAAGGCAGCACTTCAAATTGCCTTTTTTGTATCACAGAAGTCCTGTTATAGTAATGTTGCACATTTTTTCACATACTGAAATGTTTGCACAAGTCAGTGGCTAATATTTCTCACTTAACGACAGTAAGACGTTATCAGGGATTGCTGTTCAGCCACTGTATGTTATGAGAAATAATATCAAAGGGTATTTGTGCCTGTATTGTGACTGCAGTTGCATGTTTTGTGTGGATGATGTATTCATACTCATATATTCCCTGGATGAGACACAAATTAAACTGCACCAGCTGCTGCATCATGGTCTGATGGTGCAGTGCAGTTCTGCTAATGGCCAGATGCTGCATCACAGTCTAATGGTGCACTGCAATTCTACTTATAGCCAAATGCTATGCGGCATTTTGACGGTGCACTGCAGTTCTGCTTACATCCAGGTGCTACACCACAATCTGATGGTAAAAAAAAGTAAAGTAATATATTAAGAAAATGTCATATATCAGAAATGAATACTATTTTTACTTATTTGAATGTCTGCATTAAAAATACTTACATGGAATATTAATGGTCATTCTGGTTAAGTCAAGAAAAGAGAGATAACTGAGGTAGATAAAGAGTCATAGGACGCAAATAGTAATGTTATAAGAGATACAGCTACAGAGAATCAAATATTATTTGAAAAAGAAGGGATTCCAGCAGGAATATTCATTTGAAAATTGAGGACAATAAAAATGGGGCAATAATATTGATAGGGAAAGGTGTGCCAATAACGATATAAGAAGGAACAAACTAAAATTCTGGAAGTTTTCCAGTGATAACATGCTACTGAATGGTGTAATAACAAGGTAGGCAAACTTGTTTTGAATGAGATTTATTTTTTCTTTATTATTTCAAACTGTTGACACTTTTGTAAAGCAATGTTTAAGCTAATTGAAAACAGCAACGTGTGCACTTCCTGTGGCAGGAAAATGTTTGCAACCCTGTGAGTTTTCTCTGTGAATGTAAAAAAGGAGATTAAACAAAAAGCATGTATGAAACTTGTAATGCAAATGTAAAATGTAACTTTCTGCAGTTTCTTAGGAAGAAACTAAGTGATGGTATACAATTAAGACATTAAGGGTGTTTGGAGTCTGGAAACCAAAAGGTCATAAAAATGTAGTTCTAAGACCCATCAAAGGACTTTGAAAGGAAGTAGTCATTAGTATCCAAACAGCTAAGAACAGAACGTAGAAGCTCTCAGTGTGGAAGAACCATATTTTGACTTTGAACTACAACTAATGTAATGAGATGTAACTAACCCTATTTGTGTTGGATCAGAAGTGATATAATAAAACAATATTATACTCATATATATATATATATATATATATATATATCAATTATACTTGGAGCAGAAGCCACAGTAAAAATGAGTCTTGCTTGGAAGCTCCTGATGACCACATTAATGTAAGTATGTTGTTTGCAATATGCCCTGCGTATTTCAAGAATTTGAAGAGTAAGAGGGCAGTATAATTTTAGTTAAAGAGAGCTAAGTTATTTCTCTACTTTAGAGGTTTTCTACAAATATTCTGTCTTATACAACTGAATATTATTTTACTCTCCTGTGTGAAACTGCTTATATTTTCTTCCTATTTAATCTGTATCAGCGCTTTTTGTTTAAATAAATTTCTAATTTATTTACTTTGAAGATGCAATGGCTGCTATTAATATATTTAGACATTATCTATCACTGTAGGTTGGCAAGCTATGGTATCTTGCTCCTACTCCTCAGAATGCTCAGCCCATTATTATTTTGTGTCCATTTTTATTTTTATTTTTATTTTAATTTTACATTTGTTAACCAGGATAGGCCACTGGGTAAGAGCCAATTTTCAGCGGAGGCCTGGGGAGAAAAGCTCCAGAATTAAAATTTACATAGGTATTATAAAGGAATAATTATACTGATGTGATAAGAGAAATAAAACTGTACAACTGGCATCTTAGGAAAAGCAATAACAAATATGAGAATAATTAATAGTACACAATGAGCAATAAACATCATGCAAATTTGTTGATGGAGGCAATAATTTTTTCTATTACTTAAAAGTTATTTAACAGAAAAAAATAGGTTTGTATAAATAAAAAAAGAGGAGAAAGGAACTGGAGGAAGGGGATGCAAAAGAATGAAAGTATACATTCAAGGTTAGATAAGAAGACATATAGGGGAAGATTAGCCATGGTGGATACAGAAGCAGATCAATTTGCTATATAGATAGTATTTTACTTGCTTCTTAAATAGAGTTTTGTCTGTGATGCTTAAAATGTGTTGAGGAATGTTGTTCCAGATTTTAGAAATGTAGTGGGAATAGAGGGAATCCACAGCTTTGTTTTTGCTTTTGGAGACTTGTAGAAGGTTTTTGTGACTAAAATGGAGTTGACGAGAAGTTGCATTTGGTTAGAGAAGTTCTTGTAAGGTGATTTTGTCTGAGTGGTACACTAAGTTGTGGGTAAAAATGAGTTGGATATAGATCAGATGTTGGGGAAGTTCTAACCACTTTAATTATCGTAAGGAGGAGCAATGATATGATGTGTAATTTGGCTATTTTGTTATAGCAGGATTCAAGTTTGGTAAGTTCTGTTTTGCTAAGTGTGGTAAAGATAGGACAGGCATAAAATAGAGTAGATAGAAGGTGACTTCTACAGATATCTAATCTGGCTCGGTTAGTAAGAAATGGCTTAATACGGTAAAGAGAGCCAAGTCTGATATGAGTTTTTTAATGGATTGAGATATGTGAATATCAAATTTCAATCTATCAATGGTAACACCTAGTAGCTTAGTTTGAGAGGTGGTGTTTATAAGTGGGTTGTTAGAGGAATGTATGTGGAAAGAGATAGGAGATATGGATGATTTGGTGGGGAGAAAGCGCATAAGCTTTGTTTTGTTTGGGTTCAAAATAAGATTACATTTGTTTAGCCAGGATTCAGCTTGTATAAAGGATTGTTGTATGATATCCTGTAGTTGTGAAAGGGATGATGAATTACTTATAAGGGTCAACTCATCTGCATATTGAATAAATGTAGCTAGAGGAGTAGATTTATGCAAGCAGTTAGTGAATATGTTAAAAAGTAAGGGTCCTAATATGGAACCATGTGGGACTCCAATATTAACAGGCAGTAGAAATGATAGCTCTTGTTTCTACCTGACAGCTTGTTGGCGTTTAGTTAGATAATATGGAACCAAGTTAGGGTAGAATGGCTGATATTTAAAGTCCCTAGTTCTGACAATAATTTCTGGTATGCGACTGTGTCAAAGGCCTTAGATAGGTTCATAGGTTCATAGTTTAGTACTAAGCTAACTGCCCTTGTGAGCCATTTTAAGCCCAGACAATTATCCCTTGTGAGACTCAAACCCTGCACCTTGTGTTTGTAAGGCAAGATCAAGAAAGATAGGAGAAACATATTTGTTTTGGTTTCTATAATAATTTACAGTGTTGATAAAGCTTAGAAGGGCTGTTGTATTGCTATGATGGGGGCGAAAACCATGTTGAGTATGGGATAGAAGGTTGTTTGATAGGAGATGATGTAGAAATTGGGAGTGAATGCATTTTTCAAGTATTTTAGAGAGAGGAGAAAGGATAGCAACTGATCTATTGTTTGTGAGTTCTGTGGAGTTTTCACCTTTATACAGGGGAGTAAAGTATGAGATTTTCCAGAAAAGAGGGATGTAGTTTTCAGAGATAGAGTGATTGATAAGGATTGATGTGGAGTATGTGATAACTTCAGCAGCTATTTTGAGAAATACAGATGGTAGATTATCAGCAGCAAGGCTAGTAGTTTTGAGTTGTTTTAAGAAGTTTTAAATACTGTGAGTAGGAACAGGTTGTAAGAAGAAAGCACTTGTGGAAGAATTATTAATGATTGAGACCTGGGGTGTTGTATAGAGTTTATGAAGTAGGAATTAAACTGTGTAGCGATGTTATCCACTGAGGAGGATGCAGTGGGTATAGGTGTAGTAGTGTTGCCAGGCTGAAGAAGTTTGTTAATGGGGAACCAAATTTTTGGGGGGATTGTTTTGTTGTTTCTGTTGTGCGGTAATGTAGTACATTTTTATCTGCTTTTATTTGGTATTGAGCTTTATTTCTAAGCTGTTTGTAGATGTTTAAATTATCTTGGTTTCTGTTAGTTAAATAGTGTAACCATGCCTTGTCCCTTTGTTTCATAAGATCTTTTGTGTCATTTGATAGCCAAGGTGAAGGGTGTATTTTTATTCTAGCAGTCCTAAAAGGGACTAAGCTATTTAAAATTTCCAGGAAGGTAGTATTAAAATATTGAAAGGCATTTAGTGGTAATATTTTTAGGGGATACCAATTAATTTGTTGGAGAAGGGAGTGAAATGCTTGAGTAGTAAATTTTGTTTTATTACAGACTAGTCGGTAGACTGATTGTCTAAGTGGATGTATGTTATATCTAAGCAAAAAAGTGGGCAGATGATCACTGATACTGCAGGGAAGACATCCTGCTTGGGAGAATGAAGGATATTTGTTAGTGAGGATCCAATCAAGAACAGAGTGTCTGTTAGATGCTTTATCTATTCTAGTAGGATTCTGTATCAACTGGAAAAAAGCCATGTAGGTTTATAAAGTAAGATGGTTTATTCTTGTCATAGGCAGTCCAGTCTATATTAAGGTCACCCATTATGATAATTTCCTGATAATAGGTTAAAGATAGCCAGTGGAGAATTTCATCAACTGTTGTTGAATTTTCACCTGGGGGAATATAAATGGCTACAATGATCAACAGTTTATCTTTATTAATGTTTAGCTGTATTTCAGAATTGTTAAATGAAGGAAGATTAGTATTAACAGGTTCTAATGTTAAGTTTTGCTTGAACATTATGGCTACAACACCTCCATGTTTATTTTGATGATCAAAATGAAATATGTTGTATCCAGGAGGTAGGATTTAATTGTTTTTGATATGTGGTTTGAGCCAAGTTTCAGTCAGAATGGTAAAGTCAGGGGAATATAAATCTAATATAGCATGTAGATCATGGACCTTATTTTGTATGCTCCTCAGATTTAAATTAAGAAACAGAAGACAATGTCCTTTCGGGTGAGGGGGGATGATATTAGAATCTTTTGAGAAATGTGCAGACCTTAAGTTTAGATTTGCTTGAGGGCCAGGGTTGGGATGAATGTCACTACTCAGTTGTAGTTGTGATAATAAGCAGAGTATAGCATTTATATATTTTAATAAAAGTGTACGGTTAGTTAAGAGAGTTTCAGATTTAGAAATAGTAGCATAATATTTGAGTGGAAAGAAATCTGCATGAATAATGTTGTGAAGACTGGGTGTAATGTAAACATTGTTAAAGGGGTTTTTGTGAAGGAAGATGTGGAGTGGTGAAGGTTTTGATTATGTATGGGGATGTGGAAGTTTGTTAGAAGGCAGAGAAAGATTAGTATGAGTAAGTAAGCTGTGTGGAGTGATAGAAGTTTTAATGACAATATAACTCGATTGTGTAAAGATAAAAGGAGAAGAAAAAGGGTTTAAGTTTGAAAAGCAGTTAGAGAAGGTAGTTCCATGGAAAAAGTAGGAAGTAGGTAAGTGTGTTAGGAGTGGCAATAAACTGATTTAGATAGTGTCTGAGGAGGAGGAAAAGAGAGGGGGAGCTGTAATGTGATTGGATAACTGATGATGGGATAAGAGAGGGGCATACTAGAGTTTTACTGGTTGTGAAAGAAAAGAGGAGTGGTTAGGGAAAGATAAATGTAGGAGTAGTGGGGTCAGGTGGGAAATGGGAACACGGTAGGGGAGCGAAGAGAGCCCGAGCGTAGTGAGGGTGAACAGAGGGGGTTGAGCCGAGGATGACCACAGAGCCAGAAACAATCAATTGTCTCACCACATCAGAGGACTAAAGGACAGCAGTACGGTATGGCAACAGAAGCAGATAATGCTCTGTCAACACTGATAAATAACTTTAAAGGGACCAATAAATATGCTTATGACAGACAAATGAGCATAGCTAAGAAAGGACGAGGTTGGGGGGTGGGGGGATTCCAGTAGTGTGCTTTCCCGGCAAGTTAAAAATAGAAGAGTTCAGTTAACACAATGGAAAAACAAATCTGTACACTGTAAACGGCTTCCTAGTGAGCCATTAAGGATTGCCATAAGTATATTGTTGAAATATGAGCTGTCTGAAGCTCCATAGGGTGTAGAGCACTGTAGATGCTATTTCAAAATGGTACTGACGGCGACAAGTTAAACAGATCATTAATGGCCGCTTAGAAGGCAAATAGTTTGGGACAGAAGAAGGACCTACAATAAAAAAGAGAGAAAAATACAGATAAGTATTACAATGATTAAATATTATTAGTCCCACTATTTCTAGTGACAGCCATAATACGTTAACACCATCAAGATGATTACAAATACATGTGTAAAACAACTGCAATGTCATTTCTACAATGCTGTAATACTACATAAGATACAGAACAAGTGAACAGAGACCATAACAGAAATAAACTGCTGAATTGTGCTATGCTGTGGGTGAAAGAAATGAACAGGTTTTAACAACAGTGTGCCAGACATAAGATAGTAAACTATCAGCGCTATAGTGTTAATTAGTAGAGCACATATTCTGTCACAAATAAGCATATAAACATACGTTAAACAAAGGGACTACTCGCTAATAAAAATAATTATAATATATATTCATCTACTAAGGAATGATATAGTAACTGTTAGGTCTGTAGCCCATTAGGTTTAGACTGTTAGCAGTACTACTTTGACAAGTGGAACTGTAGAATTCTGCAAGTTTTCCCTTGGAACTCTGTGTGTGTGCGTGTGTGTGTGTGTGTGTGTGTGTTTGGCAGAAAATAATTTGTTTGAAATTCAGTTACCATAGATAGGGGGCTACTGGAAGTCAATTTGGTTTACAGACAAAATGGTGGGAGAGGGGCCTAGGGTAGAAGGCCAATGACTCAGCTCTGTATGTGGTCACTGCACAGTCCAGGTCTTGCCGTGAAAGTAGAAAGTCCATACCAATGGCAGCAGTGCATACTTTATGCTTACGGCCAAGCTGCATTTGGTGAATTGGTTATGTAATCAGATTGTGTGTGCACTTTTCCATACTTTAGCCTGTTCAGTACTACTGGTGTGACTCAAGAGACCACTACTCTGGTGGCTATTAGATCTATTTGGGCAATGAAGTAGAAAGGACTGTAACTACTGTCCCCTGCATATACAGATGGTACATTAGTTGGCAGCGTTGGAATTAAACCACCTCCAGTGGCAAATCGATTGTTACAGATTTGTAGCAAGAGTCATCCATCATTTATGGTGGGCAGTGGGAGGGAGGGGATTCAAACCTCATCATTACCAACACGATCAGTGATAGATGGGAAAGGTGATTACTTTATAATGTTTTTAAATTCCCTTTTAAAACAAATATTTTACAGCTTTGGAGAATCCCAGGGGGAAATAATATGCTTTCAAAAAGGGTGTTTTATCTATAAGTGGTAAATGAAACATAGCTAACAGCAATGAAAAAGTATAAGGAGATCAAGAAGGAGAGTTATAAATAAAGTGAACATTTTAAAGAACTCATGAAAGTGTTTTGTATGGAAAATGTTTTTAAATTAACATGAGACCATATAGAATTCATCCACTGGACAGCACACTGGTCCAGTGGTAGTGTTGTCGCCTCAAAGCAAGTGGTTCTCCGGTTCAATTCTCGGCTGAAGTGCCTTTTGTGTGGAGTTTGCATGTCCTCCCTGCATTCATGTGGGTTTTCTCCAGGTACTGCGATTTCCTCCCACATTACAAAGACATGCATCTGGAATGTTTCTCCCCGGGCCTCTGCTGAAAATTCACTTAGTTCCAAAATGGACTTTCCTGGCAAACAAATGTGAAATAAATAAATATAGTCTTCCCCGAGATATAGCATGTCACCTATATTAGAATTTATTGGAAATTACATATCAAAGCAAAGTGTCTGTTTGACTGACAGCTTTGAGATTCACTCATTTACTATGTCTGATTATGTCCCTACAATGACTAAGCTAGGGATACTAAGAGAAAAAAAATAATAGTATTCATGTTTCCCTAAATATTTATAAAAAAAAAAAAAAAAAAAAGATTTTAGAGACAGGGTAATACACAAATTCTAAAATCTTTTAGTGTGTATATAATTTACTCCAGAAGGGGGTAGACAGTGTCCAGAAGAAGATGAAACTGAATTTAAAAACTATGGCATAAATAAGGAAGGAAGATGTAGAGCAAAGTAGTAAAAACTATTTATAAAGGTTGGCAAAGATAAGATTGCTAGAAAATAAGCAAAGAAATCTTATGAAGTAAGAACAGGAACAGATGTAAATAGCTAAGACAAAAATAAATGAACAGATGGATAATATACTTGAGTGTAGGAGTACTGCACCTAAACAATTACATTTTGATAGCAATCTTAGAGTGAAGAAATTGTTAGCTCAAAATTGAGGTAATAAAAGGTAGAAAGATCACTAGTTTAACTCAAGAGATCCTAAAAACAAGGGGAAAAAAAGTCCCTGAGAAAATGTTGGAAGTATTTAAGAGATTTGATTAAAATCCATATAAGGCAATGAATGCGAGGTCAGGATGAGGAGTAATTGGAAATATTTATGGATGATTTAAATATGCCAACATTAGGGGAAGAAAAGGGTCTATATCATGTTGTCGAACTCTTTAAAAGTTCGAATGTCATATGGTTGACACCATATGATCGAACTTTTAAAAGTTTGAACGTTTCAACGGAGATCTCCGTACAGTGCGGAATGGGAAGATTTCCCTTTTCTGCACTGTATTGCGATCTCGGAGTTGGTATATTTAAAGAGCGGGGGGGTGGGGGGGGCTTGCCCCCCCTTCCTAAACTGTTCAGGTAGGTTTTTTTCTTTGGTCTACGTTTTTTTTCTTTGGTCTATTTTTTTTATTACATTTTCGAATTTTTAAAAGTTCGATCATATGGTGTCGACCATATGACGTTCGAACTTTTAAACGTTTGATTATGTAATATAGACGTGAAGAAAAGGCTGAACAACTGATAACAGATGAACCTAAAAAATGTGATATATAATCTGTCAAGATGAAATATCCAGAAATTAATAACATACTTGTAGAAATTTGAATGTTAGGAGGTAAGAAACTATTAAAGATTTCTAAGGAACTGAATGGTGGAGAAGTACCAGCATCTTGGGAAAAGGAAGTGGTGGCAGTATTACCTATAGAAGAAAAGGGCCAGTGGACCCTCTATTACAGTTTTGAACCACAACTATAAAAGTTCTTATGTCTGGACTGGCTAAAAAATTGGAATAAAATTAATTCCAAAATTGAGAGATATAGACCAATGTGATTTTGCAAAGGGAAGATAGGCACGTGATAATGTGAATGAAACAAGGATACATAATGATTCTGAGCACAAACATATACCACAATTGATGGCAAGCCTGGATGCAAAGAAGGTGTTTGACAAGATCTTCTGGAACTTTATGAGTAGAGAACAATAACATGACTTGCATTTCCAAACACATAATGGAGTTAATAAAGGAAAATAAATGAGTTTTAGGGTTAGAACAAAAATGTAAGAAGTTCTTTCTGACAGAATGGGTCTATCTACACAGGGATGTCCACTCTCCTCTTTGCTGTTTACATTGTATGTGGAGACTTTGGCTGAGAAAATAAGAGTTTCACAAATTAAAGGATGGATGCTATTATACTGTATTTGACAAATTCAGAACGGGACATCCCTAATTTACTAAATATTCTGGAAAAATCACGCTTTTTTGGAATATAAAATAAATAAAGACAAGACAAAACATTAGCTGCAAACTATGTTCCCATACATTATATGTATTACGTTTGGAAAGTGTGGGCTATAGGTAATATCTATGCACCTAATGAAGACACAGTTGAGTTCTTTCTGTAAATTCTGTATTTTTGGGAAGCCTTTTTGAGTAGAGCAGATTACAATGTCTTCGCAGGAGATTTTGACCTGGTACCGATACAAAAGAAGAGCATTACAAAGGACTAGTTTAAGAGCAGTAACTAAACAAACCAGTGGGGAGCAAACCACTATGAGGAGGTTGGCATATCATTTTCTTGGGGACAGCAGTATTAGTGTAGCACTATTGATTTGATTCCCACATGCCAGTCAATGATGAGGATGACCCCAAAAGGTGAAAGTGTGGAGATGAATCTGTCTGATCATGCCCTAGGGAATTTATTGTGAAGAAAGGAAGGAGGTGGACCCATTATAAGGGCACAAGGGGCCCAAATGAAATGAACTCCAAACTACAGCAAAAGCTGTAGTACACAGAAAGCTGCAGGAGGGCAAACATAGGAGCTTAGGGTTACTGCAGTGGTTAAGGTATTTACCTTAAAAACAGAAAGTACACGGTTTGATTTTTCACCTTTGGGAAGCATGGCTATGCTTTAAAAGGCCCCATGGGATCATTAGCCTAGTAATCACCCAAGAACCTATGTGCTTATACATGAGTTATTTCAACAGTATCCATATTTATGGAGGTGTGATAAACTGAAGTAATTAAGCATATGGCTGAAAAGGGAAATGTTCAGCTAAAGGTGCTTGGAAATAAACAAAAAAAATTATTACAAAAAAACAAAACAAAAAAAACGGAGATTGGAAGACCATAATTAAGGACTTGGATAGGAAGATACAAATGTTTTAGTCCTCCTGTTGTTATTATAGTAAAGCCATGTGTACTTCCATCAATCCAAGCAGAGGCTATGGACATCAGCTAATAAAGACTTGAAAGAGTTTATTTGGGAAGAGAAGAGGAGAAGTGTTAGGTGCAACAAATTAATTCTCCCCTTAGAACAAGGTGGACCAGGGCTACCAAACTTGAAAGGATATTTGAATGCATAACAGTTGAGTCTTACATGTATAACACAAGCTTAAGGTCACAGATCTAAATGAAAAACAATTATAATAACCTGGGATGGGCGAGTATAAAAGATAAGGAAAGAGTAATATTTTGGGCACAAACCATTATACAGAATGCCAGTAATCATACAGAATATCTTTATAACATATCAAAGAATGTTTTTAAGAAATGAAACAAGCTAGAGATTAGAGAAAAGAGACCATGGCTACAAGGATAACTATGTCTAAAGATATGAAAAATGGATAGGGGATGACTGGAATCAGTTATCTGAAACTAGCAGACAAGAGATGATTGGAAGCAATTGGAAGGAACTGGCTAAACAACCACGGTACTGGGATCAGATAAGTCAGTCAGAAAGGGAAGAAGAGTGAGATGAAGTGAAACAAGCTTTTAAAGCTGCACATTAGAAAACCTTTACCTTATCAAAAACTGATGGAGTGCACGCAAGGAGAAAAGGAGAGAAGGGCACTAATAGAAATGCCATTTTTGGTAAAGTTTATGGTGAAAATATTTATTATATTTTGAATTTGTCACCTGGGATAAAGCTGTGATTCCACTGGAACTATTTCAGTCTCAGCCCAGGAAAAAAACAAGAGCTACATGACATTATATACAGAGTGAATGACAAAACACAATTTGCACATGTATTATAAACAACGTGAAACATGACATTACATATAGAGTGAATGACAAAACACAATTAGCACATGTATTATAAACAACGTGAAACATGACATTATATACAGAGTGAATGACAAAACACAATTTGCACATGTATTACAAACGTGAAACATGACATTATATACAGAGTGAATGACAAAACACAATTTGCACATGCATTATAAACAACGTGAAACATGACATTATATACAGAGTGAATGACAAAACACAATTTGCACATGTATTATAAACAACGTGAAACACGACATTATATAAAGAGTGAATGACAAAACACAATTTGCACATGTATTACAAACAATGTGAAACATGACATTATATAGAGTGAATGACAAAACACAATTTGCACATGTATTATAAACAACGTGAAACATGACATTATATACAGAGTGAATGACAAAACACAATTTGCACATGTATTATAAATATGAAACATGACATTATATACAGAGTGAATGACAAAACACAATTTGCACATGTATTATAAACAACGTGCAACATGACATTATATACAGAGTGAATGACAAAACACAATTTGCACATGTATTATAAACAACGTGCAACATGACATTATATACAGAGTGAATGACAAAACACAATTTGCACATGTATTATAAATGTGAAACATGACATTATATACAGAGTGAATGACAAAACACAATTTGCACATGTATTATAAACAACGTGCAACATGACATTATATACAGAGTGAATGACAAAACACAATTTGCACATGTATTATAAACAACGTGCAACATGACATTATATACAGAGTGAATGACAAAACACAATTTGCACATGTATTATAAACAACGTGAAACATGACATTATATACAGAGTGAATGACAAAACACAATTTGCACATGTATTATAAACAACGTGAAACATGACATTATATACAGAGTGAATGACAAAACACAATTTGCACATGTATTATAAACAACGTAAAACATGACATTATATACAGAGTGAAAGACAGAACACAATTTGCACATGTATTATAAACAACGTGAAACATGACATTATATACAGAGTGAAGGACAAAACACAATTTGCACATGTATTATAAACAATGTGAAACATGACATTATATACAGAGTGAATGACAAAACACAATTTGCACATGTATTATAAACAACGTGAAACATGACATTATATACAGAGTGAATGACAAAACACAATTTGCACATGTATTATAAACAACGTGAAACATGACACTGTATACAGAGTGAATGACAAAACACAATTTACACATGTATTATAAACAACGTGAAACATGACATTATATACAGAGTGAATGACAAAACACAATTTGCACATGTATTATAAACAACGTGAAACATGACATTATATACAGAGTGAATGACAAAACACAATTTGCACATGTATTATAAACAACGTAAAACATGACATTATATACAGAGTGAAAGACAGAACACAATTTGCACATGTATTATAAACAACGTGAAACATGACATTATATACAGAGTTAATGACAAAACACAAGTTGCACATGTATTATAAGCAATGTGAAACATGACATTATATACAGAGTGAATGACAAAACACAATTTGCACATGTATTATAAACAACGTGAAACATGACATTATATACAGAGTGAATGACAAAACACAATTTGCACATGTATTATAAACAACGTGAAACATGACACTATACAGAGTGAATGACAAAACACAATTTGCACATGTATTATAAACAACGTGAAACATGACATTATATACAGAGTGAATGACAAAACACAATTTGCACATGTATTATAAACAACGTGAAACATGACATTATATACAGAGTGAAAGACAAAACACAATTTGCACATGTACTATAAACAACGTGAAACATGACATTATATACAGAGTGAATGACAAAACACAATTTGCACATGTATTATAAACAACGTGAAACATGACATTATATACAGAGTGAATGACAAAACACAATTTGCACATGTATTATAAACAACGTGAAACATGACATTATATACAGAGTGAATGACAAAACACAATTTGCACATGTATTATAAACATCGTGAATATTCAAGTTGGCTTGAGGGTATAATGATAATAGCTACAGGACCTTATACACATAGTAACTGACAAATATACATGCATTATACTTAGTCACAATATCTATATGCAGGGAAGAAGGGTAGGAAGAGGTTAAGTTTTAAGACCAGTGAGAAAAGTTGCATTTTCCTTGAGTCGTATAATGTGCTTTTCCTTCTGATAGGAAAATGGGGTAAGAATGATCTTTAAGAAAAGAATGAAGGGAGTCCCACAGTTTAGGACCAAGCCTAGTCTGAGGGAGGACTTGGAGGAAACTTCTAACACTGTATGTTGATGCATCTCTGAATAGTCTGGCGGCTAGTGGGGGAAGGCCTCATTCCTGTTAAGTTTAAATAGCTGAGAGGCAAACAGAAAGTCTTAATGTTTTACAGGTAGCCAGGTAGTTCTTTTTCAACAGTATTGCAGTGGTGCTCATGTCTTGTAGGGAGTGATGATCCTGCATTTGACGTTTGAGATGCTTTGAACAGTGGATGCATATCTTTTACAGGCTGCAGTAATCAGAGAGAGAGAGACCATATACTAGCTGAGCCACTAAGATACTTTTACTTACGGCATTCCTACAGAACTTGGAAAGCAAAAGGAAGACTATATTAGCCCAAATAGCAGAGAGTTGATTTTTGTGTGTGTAGTCCAGGTAGAGACAGAAATCTAGGCGGGGATCAAACCAAATCCCTAGGTATTTGAAGACAGTGCTGTTTTTAATAGTGTTAGTAAGAGGAATGAGGATTTGTAGAGGTCTGGACATAGAAGGGAGCTTTTGTCTAGTACCAAAAAGTATTTTTTTTACAGAGGTGTTACACAGTAATTGTGTATCACTGACCCATTGAATAAGGGCATAAAATCAGTCTGAAGTTCAAGAGAAAAGAGATTGGCTAGATTGTAATAGGACCATGTCATCAGTGTAAAGCAGGACAGGAAAATGAGGTAAGTCAAGAGGAAGTTTGTTAATGAAGGCAAAAAAGAGGAACAGTGCCAGAATAGATCCTTGGGGGATGTGTTTCTGCAGAAGGATTAATGGAGAGGTTGTTGCCTAGACATTCACTGAGAGTTGGTGGTTAGACAGGTAGATTTTGAACCAGGACAGTTTGTCATCACTAATACCTATTTCATTAAGATGGTCTAGGAGACCTGAGTGATCAACATGATCAAAGGATCTAGCTAGGTCAATATAAGTAGCTCCAGTAGTTACACCTTTGTCCATTCCAAGGAGAGTATTGTTAGTGAATGCCCACATAGCTGCGGATATACTACAGCCAGACCAAAAGCCATGCTACTTTTGAGAGAGAAGCTACTGGTTGATGTATTGACTGTGTTGCAAGTAAAATAATTTTCCAGAATCTTAGGAAGAAATGGGAGGAAAGAAATGGGCCAGAAGTCTAAGAGATTGGAAGAATTTGTTTCTGCGGGAGAGGTCTTACATTGGCATTTTTCCAAATAGTAGGCATATTATTACATGTAAACACAGGTTGTAGATGTGTTTTAATGGGTTACAAGGTCTCCACAGTGATAATAAACTATGGGTGAAGGATATCTGTAACAGGGACACTATCAAGTTTAATCTGTTCAAGCAGTTGGTGGATACCACTGGATGTGATAGTTCTGAAGTGGAATGGAGGGATACATGGATGGGTGGTGGGTTGGCAAAGGCAGTTTGGAATTAACTACAGTAAGGGATGGGAAGGTTGCTGAAAATCAGAAAGGAAATCAGCATCACAAAAATTGTAAGGATGTGAAATTCATGGAAGAAGTCCTGTAAAATGGGTGACCGCTTTTTAGAAGTTTTGGGGGGATTTTATTAGAAAGTTTTTTATGAATTCATTAGGTGACTTTTATGATGTACATTTCTAGGTTATTTAATAATGTTGCATAGCTGGTATAGAATTGTCTAGTAATTGCAGTGGGATGGGTTCTCCTGGAATGACATAACTTGCCTCTGAGATGTGGGAGAGCTTAAGCTCACAAGTTAACCAGTCATTAGCTTTTGGTTTGTACAGTCTTTGGATTACTGGGAGCTATGTGGTTTGCAGCTCAGTCAGCAAAGAGGTGAGTAGTTCTACAGCAGTGTTAGGGTGACGAGAATTCAGAGTTGGTGGCCAGTCAAATGAAGACAGCTTGTATTTAAGTTTGTTAATGTTAGGCTGTGACCTACTGCAGAAAGATATGAGCTTGGGGGCTATATTTACGCACAGATGATATATACGGAAACTGGTAGGCAGTGGTCCGTGAAGGTGGTTGATGGATGGCTGGTAATGTCTGACATTAGAGAATGTTATTTAATATGAAGTATTGAAGGGAATGATTAGATGCATTGAGAGAGTCTAGTAGGTTGAGTTGTGAAAACAAAGATTAAAAAATTAAAAAAAAAATGCTTTTAAGAAGGGGAATATTCAGCAATACTTATAAAATGCTGTATGATAACTATAAAAATTAGTCAAAGGAGTTAAGGAGAGATTGGAGAAAAGAATAGACAGACAGCTTATAAAGGAACAATGCAAAGACGTATTCAATAAAACCCAGAGTGTTCAGGATATCTGAATGGATAAGTCTGCACAGATTTTTTTTACACAAGTAGTTGTTTCCATCGGATGTTCTCACAACTGGAGATTAATTGTTGGAGATATGAAGGGGGAAGGAGAGACAGAAAACTGTGAATATGTTTCATGGGAATGTAGAGAACTGACCAAGATTAAAAGCTACCTACAAAAGTCTGTTGACACAAATACTGGGGATGCAAGATGCAGTGAAGAAGGACATGATTTTTAAGCTAGAGTTAGGCCTTATTAAATTTATTGATATTGGGAGCCAAAAATCAATCACAAAAGCTCAAAGTCAAAAAGTAAACCAACTACAGACCAGGTATTGAATATTATGAAAGAAATACAGGAACTGGGAAAAGACATATTTGAGAGAGGTCAGCATTAAACTTTATTTAAATAAATTTCATCTGTGGGATCAGTACATGCACACTGAGGTTCACAGGGAGAAATGAAATAAGATGGCTGGCAGGAATTATTTATTTGTCTGTCTGTCTTTCCTGACTGGGAAATGTCTGACTGGGTAAAACTAATTAGAGGGCCCGGGGAGAAAAGTTCCACATGATACACATTTATAATTGCAGGGTAAAACATCTGCATATGAGCTTATTTACATCATTTTTAAATATTTCTTAAATGAACATGGCATTTTAACATACATTGGCTAATTTTTGAATAGAAAAATAAAATACAATATTAGCTGATGTATTTGTAGCATGATGGCTGCAGGAAAAAGATCAAACTGCAGTGTTTTTGAGGTTTGTAGTAAGTAGTATTGTAGGTTAAATTGATGATAAGAGATATGAAAGGTGAAATTATGGAAATGAGTACAAGGATCAACGAACAGAGGAGGAAATGTAGTTAGTGGTGGGGTGTGAGAGGAGGAGGAAGAGTAAGAGTTTAGGAAATCAATGCAGTATGAGGGGGAGCTATGAGGTACAAAAGACTGGGAAGTCAAATGGCTGTAAGAGATGGACTAAAGTGATCTGAGTAAAGCTAGCCAGGTGAGCAGGAAGAACAGAATTAGATAAACGTGAATTTAAAAAAAGTATTAATGGAAAATATATTATGTATAATGTATGAAGATGTTATCCATAACATTAAATGAAAGTCAAATACTGTGTGTAACATTCAAATAATGGTGTGTTAAGATGTTATTTAGTTATTTATTTACTTAGTAGCTTGGTAACTCATATCACGCTACTAGGGGCAATCATTGATGAAAAACTAAAATTTGACTATAACATAAAACAGGCTGTGAAGAAAATCCATCAAAAATCAGGAGCCCTCTATAGAGCCAAATCTTACCTAACAGACAAAATATTAGGATAAGCATAACCTCATCTTGCCTCATTCCTATATGTAGCACCAGTACTCATCAATTTGCATTGTTCACAACTCTCCCTATTGACCAGTGCTATAATAAAAGAGCAACATTTGCTTCTAGTCATCATTATCGTACACACCACTGCCTTGCACTAAACCACTTCAGTAGATGGCTCATATATGAATCAGACAAATGCCCAGGTCTACATCTATATATACTTACACACATACACACACACATGCAAACACACACACACACACACACACATACACACACACACACACACATGCGCGCGCACATATACACACACACACACACACACACACACACACACACACACACACACACACACACACACACACACACACACACACACACACACACACACACACACACACATGCGCATACACACACACACACACACACACACACATGCACACACGCACACATGCACACACGCACACATGCAAACACACATGCAAATACACGCACACGCACACACACACACACACACACACACACACACACACACACACACACACACACACACACACACACACACACACACACACACACACACACACATTTGCTGTGAAACAGAGGTGGCTTATTGACTTGAAGCTTCTGACCCTAAAGAATATCATGCTTTAAAGCCAAAACAGAATAGAAAGAGAGTCTAAATAAGAAACAGGTGCCTTTTGGGAAATATAAACAACAGAAAAACATGCAAATGCTATTTTCCTCCTTTCCTGAGTCTTGGGAAGGGGGAGGGGTTTGTTACGGAGTACTCAGGGATATTAGGTCTGAAGGGAGAAACTAACTGGGAAGATGTCCCTGAAACCATAAAGAGAATGGAACTGTTAAAGTGGATCTCATGCATACTTGTGTCTGTTTAAGCTTATTCAATGACTGTAAACAGTCAGGTGTTGTTTAAATTCTCTGTAAAGATGTGTTCTTTAACCTCTGTATGACGAATTTCTGCAAGAATAAACTAAACTTGCTCAAACTGTTGTAAAGACCTAGAATTTACTTCTGTTTCATCATCCTGTTTGCCACAAGGAACCAAGTTTTCTTCTGTCCCACATAATGTTGTTGTGTTCTGTGTCTTTCGGCTTTTCCCGGTTAGGGGTCGCCACAGCGGAAGTCCGGTCCGCTAATGATTGGTAGTTGATTTTTACGTGCCGAGTTACCAGCCCTGACGCACAACCTTCAACGAAGTTATGCCCATTCATGCATGTCTCCAGCTGAGAATCGAACTGGACAGCGTCTTACTGTGAGGCGACAACGCTACCGCAGCAGCACCACCACCACCACGGATAATAATAATTTTTTTTTTTTTATTTTATTTTACATTTGTTAACCAGGAAAGGCCGACTGGACACACATCTATTTTCAGCAGAGACCCGGGGAGAAAAGCTCCAATAGCATGTCATAAAGAAATTACACAAGAATATCATACAGAGATATAGGTTCCATAGAAACATAAGTTATCTATAGATTAACAATTCCTTTAGTAAAGTCAGCATACAGCATTCTAGTAGTAGGGTTTACATAGAATATAAAATATAAACACAAGAAAAATGTTTTTATTTTTTGTCTTTCTAAATTATGAGTACTCTCAATATTTTGTTACAGAAATAACCAATGATTATTAATCTTTACAGTGAAAGGAATTAGGGGACCTTTAGTAGAATCCTTGAACATGGTATTAGTGCAAATTAACATGGGGAGTAGCATGAACAAAGCCAATTGTTTGAGAAGTGGGGTCTCAGAAGTTTCTTAAATTGAATAGTGGAGGTAGTGGAGGTTATTTGGCTAGGTAGTGTGTTCCAGATTATGGCAGTAGTGCAGGCAAAGAGATTTGCCAACATCATTTTTGTGTCTGATAATACTTATTAGGTTCTGAGAACTAGATCGTAAGGCTCTGGTAGGGATGTGGGGATTAATTATATTTTGAAGTGCATGGGTTTTTTCTGGAAGGTAGAAGAGATTATGCGCTGTTGTGAGTTGATTAAACAGAAGTAATTGTGGTAGCTTGAGCCAACTGAGTTGGTTAAGGGCAAGACAGTGGTGGGATTTGTATGAGGTTTTAGTAACGAACTTGGGCTATTTTGTTGTAACAAGATTCCATTTTGTTCAGACCACTGTGGCAGAGATTAGTAAGGATGGGAGAGGCATAGAGAAGGATGGATAAGAGATGAGTTCTTGCAAAAGTAGTAATAACAATAATAAAAAAAATTAATTTCCATCTGACACAGCTGTTTCAAGACACTGGTTTGTTACAACTAATACATCTGAACGCTAGGGTATGCACATGTGTGTCTTTGTGTGTATGTAGGTACTTGCTATGCAAGTCTGATTTCTTTGGGAATGAATTCTATGTTCATCTAAAAAAACGGTGCAGGACAACATATTTACTTTTTTGAGTTAAAAACATTCAAGCCAAACAGTCTTTATGCACCGAATGATATCTGTGGTCCCCCCAAAACTGCAATAATTAGACTGATTATCATTTGATTTTCTTAGGAGGTATAACATGCCGGAACATGCAAGAAATGATAGCATTTCTTTTAGTTCTACTGCTTAATACAAGCTGCGCCAGCATGATAGACAGACTCTTCAATATTGAGTTGAAAACCTGAAATAGCTGTTTTTGCAGATGTAGTAGTGACTTATCTGAATATGGCATGATTGCATCATCTGTGTAAATAGTACACTGGTTAGGGTATTAAGCAGTAGAGTTGGTTGACTGACTTAACTGCACTGTTCAGATCTATGTATGGAGCACATGCTAAATGATTTTTATCTGTGGCCTCACAGAAGAAATTAGTCACAGTGAATTATGCAGTTTGTGTACATTTGTTACAAAAAAACATGCCAACTATATGACATTCGGTCATATTTTGTGATATGCCCCATCAAGTGGAAATATAGCAATTTTTCATGACTTAGATATAGTTACAGGGAATAGTATTGATTGCATTCTGTAATCTGATGCTAAATTACGTTTCTTCACATTGGGGACTGGTGCTATAGTTTTATGTTTTCATGAGTAGGCTGTTCTGCCTGTGGTAAGTGTTGATCATCTGCTTCAGAGGCTTGCAGATATGCCTTGGTGACATTTGGAGAAACTTTGTAATGCTGAGTGTTTTGCTACCTTACTTCTGTCTATATTCTTAGGTTCTTTTAGTACTTGTTTAGAGAAGACCACTTTAAAGTAGAATGTAGGAAGTTCACAAATTGAAAATATGTTTGATTTTGTGTTTTTAGCTGTTTTGTGGTTATTTAGACTGTGTGGAGTGGAAGTGGATATAAGGAATCCTATGCTATTCTTTACTTCTGAGTGAAAACTAGAAATGGTTAAATATATATATATATATATATATATATATATATATATATATATATATAGATATAGATATAGATATATATATATATATATATATATATATATATAGTCGTAGACAGGGTACTTAATTCAACTACAATTTATTAAAAGAACTAAGCTCTTTTGTCTTGTACAACTATCCCAAAGACTTCATCAGAGTTAAGTGATGTTCCAAAACATGCCATTTAAATACCTTACACCAACCAATGATTGACTATGCTTAATTAAAAACATGCACAAATTTAAAGTGCTACATGCCCTAGCCAGTACTGGCAGATGTTAGAATATTATAAAAAAATATACTGCACATCTATATAAAAATACATATTCAAGTGTATTGAAAAATAATATGTATATATTATAATCTGTGTATTTAAAATGAATGTGCTATAAATATATTTAAATGCATATCCCAGTGAAATGATAGTAAAATGCACTAAACCAACATATAAGAATGGCACTGAGTCAGCTTAAAAAAATCACAAAACCTGTGCTCTCTTCTTCAACCATAATAAAGAAATCATATGATTAATTACTGGGGCCACTGAGGCATTAATCCTCACTTGCCATTTAAGTTCTTTCTATTCCAAAAGAACATCCAGATCACCCTTAAAAGGTTCTATAATAACTCCATTAATAATGAAAAACACAACTTTTTTAAAGGAGGGACACCTCAAAGAATGCCTCTACAGGGCATTAGTAACCTTGCTCCTTCATCATCTCAAATACCTGTTCATGGACCCTTTCATTTAGTTTTCTAATGGTTTGTTTGTGTGAAGGCTAGAACTGGTGTAGGAGGTAGGCTGTAGCACATTTCTCATTGTTTTGATTATACTCCAGAAATGCTTGAGGAAACTTTGCATGAGACCCATTTGATTCTATTGTACATTGCCTTTATTGAAATATAGTGAATTTGGCCGGTTGTATGAGGTAGTGGTATGCTATTTTTCTAGCTGCATTGGTCGAATCAGCATTCCGGAGTTTCCACTTAATGTCTCATTGTTTTAAAGCATCTTGATGTCAGGTGTACACCATGAGCATTTCGTAGTTTTATCCGCAGACTTTCCTTTTGGGAAGAGACAATTTTGAACAGATGCTGATATTGGATTGTTGTCATAGAGAACTATGCCCAGTTAATCAGTTTGACCTCAGAGTCTAGCGTACCTTTATTTTGTTCAAGGAAGGATCTAGTGGAAATTATCTGTGGAAATGTTTTGGTGCACTGAATGATCAGGAGGACAAAATGGGGTTGTGGTCACTGAAGCAGTAAAGATTTTGACATTTTCCTGGAATGTTTGTTATTAATATATCCAACAGGGTTGAAACTAGTCTGTCTGGGGTTGTTCATGTGGGTTCTGTGACTGAGTATGGTTATGTTTTTGATGAGCTTGTCAGAGGGTTTTTTAAGGTCCCGACCAATTTAAATAAAGATCTCCCATAAAAATGATCTTGGATTTTCCCGATATAGTTATGAGGAGATCCAAGCAGTAGCTGTACAGCTGCAATGAGGGTGGTGGAAGAAGGTAAAAAACACCAATGTAAATCTGAAAGGAATTTCCAAAGGTTATTGGGACCACTAGCCAGTTTGAGCAACGTTACTAGTAGAAGGGTTTAACTATAGCAAAGTGTTATTTTACATTCATGTTTTACGCCACAAAAAGTAGTAACCCCTCCTCTAACTCAATTTCCTTGTCTGTTATTATACAAAGAGTTAAAGACTGAAGAAAACATGAACTGCAGTGTTCATCTTTTAGCCAAATTTCAGTAAAGGCCATTATGGTCGTGTATTGTTGCCCCACCCAGGTTTCCAGGACAAAGGGTGCCAGTGTAAGTTTTTCCATGCTGCTGTTTCATTTTGATGTGGCTTAAGTGTAGCTCTA
Source organism: Protopterus annectens (assembly GCF_019279795.1). Classification (NCBI taxonomy): domain Eukaryota; kingdom Metazoa; phylum Chordata; order Ceratodontiformes; family Protopteridae; genus Protopterus; species Protopterus annectens. Next base: position 131,362,882 of record NC_056731.1, on the reverse strand, counting down.
TTATGGAACTGTTCTTTCATTAAAATGTTTTGATCTGTGATGTGGCTGGATGCCAACTCTGTCTTCACCTGAGAATTTTGGCTGTCATTACAAAATTTGTCATTTTGTCTGATGGGAACAGTTTGTCCCACCAGTCTCTTCGCTGCTGTGCTGTGCATTTTGTATGTTACCTTCTGATTAGTGGATTATCTTGCTTGTTGCCCCTTGGATAATTTTTGGCATGTTTATGGCATCTATTAATTTATATTTATTTTATCTAGTCAGTGTTTTGTTTTTACATTTCAAGCTGTCATAAATGTATTTTCTCTTCTAATTACTGTTACTACTCTACTGTGCTTAACAGAATAATATTTATTTATTTATATTTCTGTACTAGGATAATTCCCACTGATCCCAATGGACCATTTGCAGACACAGCCTGGGTGAAAAGGATCACTTAAGAAATTAAAAAAATGTATTTACAGATACAAGGATACGCTAAATGTTTATATATATATATATATATATATATGTATATATATATATATATATATATATATATATATATATATATATATATACACATTATATATCTATATATATATATATATATATATATATATATATACACACACACACACACACACACACACACACACACACACACACACACACACACACACACACACACACACATATATATATTCAGATGCAAGAATACACTACATTTAGTTCAAGAAGTGGTTTACAATGTCAAAATATGGATGGCAAAATTGAATTATGCTTAGCAGAGCATTCTGGTAGGATGTAGCCATAATGACTGAGACAGTTTATGAGACAGGGATACTAGTATATCATGATTTACTATTAAAATTTGGAATGGAACTTATGCGAACCTGGGAGGGTCAAATGTGTTTTCCCCAGTTCCCGTAATGCTGATTTGGAAATTTCAAATCCACAGTAGCGAATGATAGTGTGCATTCGCTAATTTGAGATCGACATTCCAATAACAGATCACACTACAGAGGGAATCGGGAAATTTACCCTTTTCCTGAATGTAGTGCAATCTTGGAGTTGGAATATACAATCTTAAGGGTGTTTGGGTGGTGCAGCCTCCCACATGCGGCTGCAGTAAAAACCTGTGATGTAAAATTAAATGTTTTATGAGACATTAAACAGATAGCCTGGGTGTCTAATGTCATCCCCTGCTATTTAATTTAACGTTGAATGCAGATGGAGAAAGGGCATTTGAAATTATAGGCAATTAGACATTATGGTGCAACATTATGTTTCGTTTGTTTGACTACACTTTATTTTGACTTTTAACATTTCAATAGTAAACCGCATATCATTATACAGAGAATTATGAAAACATTAGAAGAGCATGTGAGACTAGATGCAGGAAAGGATACCATGGGGATAAGACAGAGAAATGGTGAGAGAGGCATGTAGAGGAAAATTAGTAGAAAGGACAGGAAGTGTGAGAGATATGAAGAAAAGAGGGACGTAGGATGAATGAGAGGTAGTATGTGAGTGGATGACAAGATGAGAAAAGGAAGGATGAAATAGGGATAAACTGGAGAGAGACAGCTGCAGGTTCCATGTAATATGACTTTTGTGAGTGCAGCAGCACTTTGACTGGGTGAAGAGGTATTTCTTGAGCTGCCGTCTGAAGTCCGAGCACATCTGAACATCTCTGGTTGAGACAGGAATGGAGTCCCATTGTTTTGGTGCTAGGAGGTGCAATGAAATTTAGTTTTTTGGAATTAATAGGGTGGGATGGGATTGAGGGATACCCCTGAGATTATATATGGGGATTGTGGTGAAAAGTTTATGAGTGAAAGGGTAAGATGTCTCAGGAGAAAGGGCTTGAGAATTACTGATCCTAGTAGAAGGCTGGCTCTCAAATGTATCTGGAGCCATTTAGTTTTTGCGAGAGCTAGGCAATAGTGTTCATTAATAGGGAAGTTAGTAATGATCTGGCAGACTTTATTGGAGATAACTTGCAAACTGGTGGCATTTTTCTTTGAGGCTGCAGGTAATATGGGTAGTACATATTCAAGTTGAGAATATTCCCTTGCCTATTCCATTTCACTTTAATAAACTTAAACTTGAGCTACCGGAAAAGAGCTGAGTCAGCACAGACCACTCTCATAGCTGCATGATCTCTGGGAGAAAATGAGGACACATGTAATGCAAAACTAAAACTGCCTGTTGAGTTGCAGACTAAACGCATTTGACATTTCCTGATCAGGTGTGCTCGTTTGTTTTTTGTGATACTTATTTATCACTGAATAAATGCTGAATGAACTTGAACCGGCTCTCTGCGCAAGAATAAACTGTATAAGACGCGAAATGATAATCGCACATGTTGATTAATTACTGATCACCCACATAGATTATCCTTGGTTAGCCCAGTCCACCCTTTTACTGTCACATTCCTATTCTTCTCTTAACAAAACAAACTCTCTCAGAAAATTAACTGCATGACTTTAAAATAATTTGCCCGAACTGCATACACTGTGGTCTTTCCGCTTAATACCCACCTAGTCAGTGATAACAAAATCCATTTCTTCAGTTTACTGATATCCTTGTAAACAGGATTATGTGGGTTACCTTTTTCCTAACAGTTTTAATATCACAATTTACGAAGTTCACTTATTAATGATGTACAGAACTGCATTCGTTTTATTTAACCAAGAGACTTTCAGTAAAGGATAATTTCTTTGAAGTTTTTGAAGATCACTTTGTTGTTAGTATAATGAAAAAAAAAATGCACATAAATTTACCATCATGCTGTTGCATAATCTGAGACTACCAAAATGTGCTTTTCCAGTAAGGGGTTGAACCATCTGCCATCTATGTTGTAATACTTTATTTTCATTCAATGGTGAAATACTGAAATGGCTGCATGACTATGTCCTTAATAGAGGGCTAGGATGAGAATATTATTTTTATTTACAGTTTTACCAAGATATGAATTTTTGGGTGTATGCATCATCGCAAACATTAGCAATGATGTAGCAACATATGCATAGAAAACTTATTAACACTGACTTAAAAGAGCAACAAAAGCACATCACAAAAAGCAAAAGTGACACCACACAAAAAGCAAAAGTGACACCACACAAGGAAACAGAAACAAGACACAAGAAAAGTTACAAACATCTACAGATATGCCAGTATTCACATTTTTTTATCTGAGTATAGAGTACAACATCACAAACACAAAATGGTAACTAGGACAATATGATTGCCAGTGCCAAGTATGTTGTCAACATGCTTGCTGTTTTATTTTTATTGTTAGTGCTGTTAATATCAAGCAGTTGTTCTTCCTGCCAAATTTGGCTCTTCTGGAAAAAAAAAATGAAATGCTGTTTACTATGTTTCACCCATCATTCAATTGCTGAAATACATTTATAGGCCGGATTTCAGAATTAATGCCACAAGGGTTTTGCAAACAAACTACATAGAATAAGAAGTAACTCAAACAAGTAATGAATTGTGAAGCACCATGATTTGCTTCTTACAGCATCAGTATGTGACATGTCATGAAACAGAGCTTTACTAAAATGTAAAAGCAACAGCTGCACTGACGTAGCCACAAAGTGCCAGCATAAACCCTGGGACAGCAGTGCAAGCATAACAGATAACATCTAGTTGCTGTGGTTTCCACATTAGAAAATAATTTTGTCAGTCACACTACTTGTACAAGAGTAGCCCACTAGGTGGCACTTTTCCTTCTTTTTTTTTTTTTTTGTAATGGGTTTCAGTCCTCATGCACGACTGATACAATATGAAATTGTTAGCAATTGAATGATGAACTGGGATAAATAATCCTGTACTGTCAGGCTGTACCACTTGCTATCGTTGCTTAGGGAGATAATAATTGGAATATTCATATTAAGATGAAGAAAATGTGAATATTCGCTGAATGTTTAGCTAGCAAAAATAGATTTACACAGTATGAATAAGCCCGACACAGGCAGGTGACGTTGGTTAAATTCCTGCTGCATATACTTAATTACTATAAAACTAACCAAGTTCTTTATTCTGCTCAGTTCTTTGTGTATCTATGTCAGAGGGACTGTATGCACAGCACTCATGTACAAGCCAGGATTGAGATATCTAAGTCAGATTTAGTGTGTGATTTGAGCAGCAATCTCCTTCCTCTAGTTACCATGCCAAAAAATAGCTTTTGTTCTCCTTTTACAGTCAATAAGAAGTGACATAAAGAAACTGCTGTTCTCTTATAAATATGGCAACTGTGCAGACTTCCAAATGTGCCCATGGCAGAAACACTTATTTTATACCAATGAGAACTTACCGATTTCTGCTTCTGTTTAGCTACAGTCGCATGGAAGAGAAACAAAGAATAACAAAGCATGCATGTTATTGACTTGTTGAAGGACACAGACAGTTAACAGGACTAGTTGTGAGGCATTGCAGGTTAGCAGGTGGGACAGACTGGAGCTTGGAACTTTGTTACCTTCTTAAAGAAGGGCATTCTTTTCTCTTTGGAGAGGGGTGATGTTACATTGCTAACACTGGTTTTAGGGGAGCGCTGGTTGACTGGGATGTCACTTTCTTCTGCATCTAAGCCAGTGGCATCTATGTCAATCGCTAAATTCAGACAAACAATCCAAGTTATTAAAAGGAGAGGACAGGAAGGGAACATAAGGTTATAAAAAAATAAAACACTTCTCTTAGTCAACAAATATGAACAATTTAAATACAAAAGGCATGTGGATCACTAAACATATGGAAAAAAAACATATCTATGCATTTCATTAAGGAAAAACTATCTTCAAGCATTACACCTTGGCACATACAATGCTTTTATATGGTATGGTAAATTAAAATGTTGATATAGTAAAGTTCACACATTTTCCATGAAGTGCTAATACACTGTTTACTGTTTTCATAATGCCATACTAACAAATAATAATAAAAAAGCCCTGAAATGAATCAACCCAACCTCATCCTGTGGTACAGGTGTCTAAAACCCTGACTACAGCTGAGACTGTCTAAGTTCATTTATCAGCTTCTGCACTGTAAGGGCCATATGGGAAAGACAAAAGTGAGCAAGTGATACCAGTTCACCCATCCTGGGGACAGAAAAGTAGCTAGACGTGCACTACTGCTGACTGCTGACCTTGGACAGTAAGTCAGGGTGCTGCAGCTGGGCACAGTTGATCTGTGCCACAGTGGCTGCTGGCTGCACATATGTCAGGTAATGGTTCATGTGGAGGCACAACTAATCCTCAGAGCAGCAGCAATAGACATCTACAGGTCATTGTGGGGAGGGGTTGGCTCCTGGGGGGGTGGATCAACAAGATTGGTTTCTATTTTCTGCCCCCTGCTCCAGGGAAACCGATTGCCCCAATAAGGCTCTATTCCAGGCTAAGGACAAATGAGTTGTAGGGCCCTTGCCTGGTCTCAGATTGAGCTGGATATGTCCATCACAGGTGGACAGAGTGAATGACTGAGTGGCATAGTACCAGCAAACTTTTATTGTGGTCTGTCAGATTAAGGAATGGACAGTTTGGAAGGATAGTGCTTATTCTAGGTATACTAAACCCCAACCTATGGACTTAGGTTGGCCTTTCTGTATTCTTCATGTTAACAGGTAAATTTTATTATGAGTATTTTAATTAATATCAAAATATTATTAATAGCCAAATTCACAGTGATGATTTATAGCACCTGTCTACTCCATTTCCTAAGTCAGTCATTCAGGTCCATTCCAGTTAGCAGCTATTAGGCACACAACAAAAGACTGCATAAGTAAGGACACTTTCCTTACAAAAATGGGGTTATGGCTGGAATCAGCACTGCCCAAGTGCCATCATAGTCACCAAAGAAGAATATCCCCAGCATTCCGTTGTGTTCTGGCAGATGTCATTTCATCATTAAGTAACATTCAAAAGATGCTAATCAGCACAGCACTATTTCACATTTATCTGATATGCCAGCTGTTTAATATATCACGCGTTTCCTTTCCTTTCATTAACAGTGACTGACATGGAATGAATAAAATCTGAGATACAAACACTGTCCCTCACCCACAGAATGTGCTGTTTTACTTTAATGTAACAAAGGGTTCAGTCCAGTCATACAGTCTATCAATTTTAATCTACTGCTGTGGTTAAAATGCACTTTCAGCATTAGATGTGCTATTCAACTTTTCCATCAACTTACAGCTTCTATATTCAAGGCAGATTTTCTCTGGTAGGAAGTACTTCAGCTCTACGAAGTAAGCGAGGAAATGCACTAGCTAATCATTTCTGCAAAGTGTGATCTTTCCTAAAAGTAGTTTTCTGAAAGTCATTTGCAATTACTGCAATGGAGAAATCTTCTTTGTTTTGGTGGCCTAAGACCACACCCTAACATTAACTGTACAGGTCATAAAGTACATATTTGTACTATGACCTCATACTGACAAGTCCCTCAACATGATAATTGTGCTTACTTGACTTCTAGCTTCAAAAGAAATCTTGCTGTCCAGTATTCAATTCTGTCATTTTATTATGGATGGGAAGAAGGTGAACTTGTGTAGTCTTAAGTATGCATTAAAGAAAAAAGTCCTCCACGTTCCTTTAAGTAAAACTTTGCAACTCACTGTAAATCCTTCCACTGTTTCCGTCTTCAGTCTAACAATGGTAAATAAGACTTAAAACATGAACATATTGGGCCCAGTTACAAAAGACTTGCGCTCAGTGCAAGTGACCAATACACTGAGTGCAGGTGGAGAACAGGTCTGTTGGAATCTGGTCCGTGTAGCAAGCCTCTTTATATAAATAGATTTTACAACAAAGTAAGTCTCTTACACTGACAGCGGGTCTTTTTGAATCAGTGCAGACTCACACTGAGAGCAGCTCTTTTAGAATCCGGCCCATACTGTATGTTATTTAATGTACATGATGACATTAGAGCTTACTACAAGCAGATTAAGACAGCCACAGAAATAATATTAAATAATAACAGACAAACTACATCACACATGAAACAAATGAGTGTTTACAGGCTTTTCTGATTCTATGGAAATTGTTTTAATAAAACTTTAGTAAATATTAATATAATTGGCAGTACTGTTTACTGCAAAGGTAGCTTAGCTGAAGTGGGAAGGTAGGAAGGTAGCCAAGTATGATGATGGATTTCTATTCCACTGCTACTGAATATGCACATACTCTGGAATTATGTGACATATGACCACACTATACACAATGGTTTGTGATACTGAAGAACTACCTGGCTTAGACTGTCAGGTGCAGCATAGTAACACTGCAGAAGAATTGGAAGAAGACATATATTAGTGGTATGTTAACTGGATAATGGAATTCTCAAATGCAAGGAAGTAAGTGGAATGAAAAAAATCACACCATAATAGTCAATTTGTAGCAGGAAAAATGTTATTTTGATACACTAGAGGATAAACAAAGTCTGAGGCCTGAACAAGGAGTAGGTCACTCACTAAGCACTTTAAAATATGTATCATAGTGGTGTTGAGATATGGTATTGCCTCTGATAAATTAAATATGGGCATATTAGTATCTAAGGTTCAAAAGGCCAGCCAGGAAAAAGGTATGAATGACTGAAAGCCAGTACATCATTTTTTGGAGGGGGGAGGGGTGGGGGTGAACATATCACTATTACAGCACTCCCTGCTGACACCTGGGTATAACTGTAGGCAAGCAGCAGTATAAGATAATCTTAGTATTGGGGGACTGGCAGTATGCATGAGACTCTATGAGGTGATTTCTTCAATGACTAACTGGAATACAAATGCAGAACAATCACGTACTACTGCAAACAGTGATCACCTGTGATATGATGGGCTTTCTGGCTGCTTCTCCGACTCTTATACAGCTGATTGTATTACTGCACCTTTAGTTCACTCTCTCCATAGAAAGGTTGTGTTTGGACAGATGCAAGTGAGGGGAGAGAATAAATGGATTCTATGTTGGGTAGCTGCTCAATCTGGAAATCAAAAAAGGTGGAAAGAATAAAAAATAAAAGACAAAACTGAAAAGAGGAATGATGGTGGTAGGAGAGATCTGTAGAATTATCACGATTTGGAAGTAATCAATTATTGATATCTGCAGATCTAACCATATATAGTTAGTAATCTGAAGTAGCTGGAGACAATGGATGGAAATATTTGTACAAAATCTAAAGGTCACTGCAATAAAGTAGCAAGAGGTTTGGAATATATAAGAGATAATATAATGAGTTAAGAAGTGATAACTGGGGAAGTGGGCTTTGGTGTATTCATTTCATACAATGCTTAAGAAGGTGAGGTAAGGGCTTGCATCATTTGTCAAATGGATCATTAAACTGCAGCTAAATAAATGGAACTAAGCAATACATACTTGGCTGAATAAGGAGAAGGTAACACTCAGCTGTCTATTAGTTGCCAGAATCTGGCATATAACACACACACACACACACACACACACACACACACACACACACACACACACACACACACACACACACACACACACACACACTCAGGTCACTCCACAACAAGTATAAGTATGACTCTGTCACTGTCCATGTGGGTGTGAATAACCTGAGATGCACCTCCCTGGACTACATGAAAAGAGACATGGAGGAGCTCTTGGATTATGTGGCCCAGGCAGGTATGACCACTGAGTAGAATCCTACAGACCCCAGAATGATACTGCAGTACAAGCAGAAAATGATTGCCTTCAACAATTGGCTAAGTTTCTGGTGTCATTCTGAGGGGATCCAGTACCTGTTTGCTTGGGATGACATGACTGACAGACCTCAATGCTTTGCCAGAGCTGGCCTGCATCTGACACCCCTGGATTTCCAGACACTGGATAAAGCTCTTGCCACCCCTATAGTGCCTTTTTAGGTGATGTTACAAAGACTAAATTACCACTGTAATAGCTATGTATAAATGCAATCTGAGGGTCATGCTGCTCAATGCTAGAAGTCTAAATCTCAAGATGCACTTGCTGAAAGCACTCCTCACAATGAAGGACATCAACATTTGTGCTGTAATGGAGACCTGGTTTAAAGCAGCAGAAAGCACCCCTGCACTACCAGGCCACAACTCATTCCACAACTTTCGGCCCCAGAAAATGGACTGAAACTCCAAAGGCAGTGGTGTCTCTACATTCAAAAAGGATATGCCCACCTCCAGACTAGTAGCCCAGCATAATGCATCTGAGATACATCAGGTACAACTAACATTGTGTAAGATGGTGATTCAGGTCGTAGCCTGCTATAGGTCCCCAACCATGTCCCAAGACTCTCACTCCATGTTCTTAAGCACCCTGGAAACTATTAGGGTTTAACTCAACACTCTCATACTAGGTGACTTCAACTACCCTTCCATCAACTGGGAAAACTACTCATGCACCAATACACTAGCCCAAGGCTTGCTGGAATTCATCAATTCCAATGTCATGGACCAGCTCATTCTTATCCCCACTAGAGGAAGCAACATCCTTGACCTGGTTATTACAAAAATGGACAACCGTTGCTCTACACCAATAGTTAATTCCTCCCTTGTTAGATCTGACCACAAACTAATCACCATAGAAATCCGCATCTCACCCACATCCCCCGCAAAGGTAACCACCATGAAAAACTTCTCCAAAGCTGACTTTGGGCTTCTAAAAACAGAGGTGGGTAACTTCACGGCACCTATGTCAATGGAAAATATATGCATGACTGCTGAATCATACACCAATGCACTGTACAAACATGTGCATAAATGCATGGAACTAGCCATACCCAACAGAACCAAGTTGCAAATTGGCTCACAGATAGAACCCACAGTATGAATGTAGCGGACTTTAAGTCAGACTGCCAACCAGTCATGAGTGGAATCCCATGGGGATCGGTCCTGGGTCCTCTCTTGTTTGGCATCTACTTCTCAGAAGTCCAGGCCAACATAGAGGGAATCTGGCTGACCAAGTTTGCAGACAACTGCATGCTGGGAGCCATTACTAACTCTCGAAGTGATGTAGACATCCTACAGAAAGGCCTCACCAAGACCAATGACTTGTGTTGAAACCATGGCCTTAAGTTTAATGCCAAAAAATGTGTTGTCATCCCCTTTGGGAAAAACTCAGTTCCACTAATTACCGCATTGATGGGAGCCCACTGAACACTGAAGGCATTATAAGACATCTGGGGACACAGGTTGACAGCAACCTCTCCTTCGACCACCACACTACCACTGTGGTCAGAAAGTCCTTCTGTGTGGCATATCTTATTACAAATGGTTTTGCAAACAGGAAGAAAGAGGTCATTATCTCTCTCTACTCTTCCCTCATTAGGTCAATCATCGAGTATAATGCCCCATTTGGCATGTACCTCACTAGACATATGCAACAACTGGAAAGGTCACAAAAGTACCTCATGAAGAGAACCCTATGCCTTAACAACATGTCCTACATGGACAGACTCAAAAAACTCCAGCTATTCTCTGTCTCATATTGTCTACTAAGAGGCGATCTCCGCTTGACTTACAAAGCCATGTCTGGCTCAGCTCTGTTAGAAATGCTACATCTAAAGAAATCCCAATCCCTCTGCACCACATGCTCCAGACACCTCAACCTCATTACAACAATCAACAGAACATGCTGGAGGGACAGGCTCATAACCCAGAGACTGCCCATGCTCTGGAATAGACTTCCCATACATGTCAAACAGAGCACCTTACTGGCCTTCTTCATGAGAAATCTTGATGAGTGGATAGGAAATAGAATGTTCACCCCGGGGATCACTCCAGTGGCTCTACTTGATAGAAACACTGGGAACTAACGTCAGGCAGCATGATGCCAGGGCACTTCTATGGCCTAGGCTTGTAAAGGCTCCAGGGCCATTAGCACTAGTACGCACCTATGAACCTATAACCAGATGTCAGCATTACAGAAGCCAGACTACCATATGAAATATCAGTGATGTGGCTTCAGAAATAGATATGGGTTATGAAAGAACTATCCAGGGTGAAAGGAGTGCCTAGTGACAACTACTCCTCTTTTAAGGAGGAAATAGCTTGACAAAGGGACCAGAATGGAGTAACAGCTAATGTTTACAAGGTAACGATGCAGGCATGGCAGCTGAAACTGTGAGTGTGCATGTGTAGATTACAATGGATTTTTTTTCATTTTTTTATATTTGTTTAGTGGAAAAGTCTGACTGGGACAGAGTCCATTTTCAGCAGAGGCCTGGGGAGAAACTCTCCTGATGCATGTCTTTGGATTCCTGTGACAGTGCCTAATCTGTCCCTTACTAAGTAAAAGGAAATTAATAATTGGATACCTCTTCCTGATTCCAGACTCCGACCACCATGGCTAACCACCACACATACATTTCTTGATGTAAAAAATAAAAAGGTTAGCGCTTTTGCAGCAACAAAATACCGCTTCTTAAGACCATTACATAACCTAGTAAACCATTTTCTTATATAGAAATTCAAAACGACAATTAACCAATCCATGTTACTAAACACTGACTGAACATCCAATCAGATACTATGAAAAACAGTATCTTTTGCATAGTGTATCAGTTCTATAGTCAGATTAACAATCAATAAAAATATAGGAATTCCTTCATACACCAATAAAATTCACTGTTGTCATAAATATGCAGTAACAATGTGTGACTACGGGAGAAACTAACTAACGACCAATAAACAATCGGTGTTCTCTTCAAAGTCAAATAGCAGAAGAGCTATTGGTGCTTCATTTAAATATATACCCTTCTATGTAATTTACTACAATCAGGTCAAAAGATCACATTGAGAATTGGCACAATGGTTAGTGCTTCGTCCCCACAGACACAAGGTGCAGGGTAAATCACCAACTCAAAACAACTACTTCTATTGGTTTAATATCAGTTAAAACTTGACTACATAAAACATCTAAGCAAAACTGGAAATTCTTCAATAGAGTAAAACTAACCCTATTAATAAAAAAGTATGAATTCTATATTAAATGTTGAACAAGCTACCCATCTATGTCGAGCAAAGTTCTTCATTAGCACTCTTCAAGAAAAATCTTGATGAGTGGATGGGAAATAGGAAATACACCCCGGGGATCACTTCTGTGTCTCTGGTGGACAGTGGCAAAGGAAAATAACTTTCTTGGGTAGCGTAAGCTATGGAACCTTGCTGGCTAGGCTTACGTAGGCCCTTGTGCCGATAGCCTAGTACCTACCTATGAACCTAGATAAATATCTATAAAAATGGACTAAATAAACCATATTGATTGCCTTAAAACTATTACACCTATATAAATAGTATGTAGAAGTTATGGCACATATGAACCATACTCAACCAAATGTCTTACTACTATTCAATGTTTTAATGGACGTAGTTTCAAAACAGGCCTAAGTGATGTTATATCATTCAGGCCTACATATACATGCGCTTGTAGTGTCAGAATCCATCTCAATTCCTTTTCTTCTATTTTACTGTTCACTCCACCGCCTCTTTTGTTATCCACCAACAATTCCAGCTATTGTTCTCACTGTAGCACAACTTTCATTGTTAAACAGGGGGCTGAACTTTTTCCCCAGTAGATCTTCTGATGTTTCAGATGTACTCTTAGACTTAAGATTGTTTACAAGAAATCTATATTTGTCTATGTGTTATCTTGAGCCCAGTATAGTTTAAGGAACCAAGTACGTTTACTCCAAACATACATCCGTTCTTGGAAGCATTTGTTAGCACTGTGAAACTGAGATTTTTATATAGGTGTAATAGTTTTAAGGCAATTGATATGGTTTATTTACTCCATTTTTGTGACTGAGATGGTTGAAGGTGTGAATTGTCATAGTTTACAAGAAATACCTAATGATAGGCAGAGGTATAACAAGTAATCCATGACTGCTACTCATAACTATAACTATAGCAGTGAGAAGCCAATTGTCTAAGTATGGGAACAATTGGAATCTCTGAGTCTCAGATGGGCAAAGATAACTGCCATGCACTTGGTGAACACCTACTTGGCAACAGAGAGATTGAACAGCAGGGTCTGTGAACTGAAAATTATTTTCTTCAAGATGGAATTGCAGAAACTGACTGATTTGGCAATCTTGATGTAGCAGTAGGCATCCTGGGAGTCTATCCAACACGTCTAATCATTTGCCTTCACAGAGGGAAAAGCTGCTTGCATGATGACCATTCTGAATAGGCTCTTTTGATGCGTATGCTGCTGAGAGCCATGACTGGCCTGAGGCCTAGTTTGTGGGATTAAAAAAAATCTCAAGTAGATTACTAACCCTCTGGTCTTGTGGGGCCTCTTGGATAGCTGTTTTTTTCTAAGAAAGTAATGACTTCTGTCTTTGCCTCTTTTAGCAGAGCAGGTGGCTGAAACTGATGGGGAGGGATTGGGAAAAGGGTGTCATATAGCCTCTGGGTACTCTCTCTCTTACACCCCAACTGTCCATCATGATTGGCCATCCACAAAGCTGACTGGAGAGAGAAGTTGCCCCAACTGTCAAAGATGATTAACTGGGTAAGCCTTCAGGGACAGTGGGATTGCTTGCCCAAAAATGGGCCACAAAATCCCTGCTTCTGTGGGCCTCCATGACCTCTTTGTTGGCATCTATTGAAAGGTCTGCCACTGCAATGGCCACCCCAGAGGATGAGTCAAAGATCTGATAATGATGTTTTCAAAACAGTAGAGGCTTCGAGCCCTTCATATTCCTGTTATGGGATTTTAGAGGGGTCTGAGATCTGAAACCTATGGCAGACAGCATTTTGCCTTCTTTTTCATACTTCATTAGTCAGTTTAACAATCATAAAGGGCATTGGTAAGGGAGAACATGGAATTGTATGCAATGTTACAAAGGCAGAGCCAGGCATGATGTTTTAGGGTAATACCTGCCTTTGCTGCTCTAACTGCTCTACTGGCTGCATTATATAACAGCTGCATATTGAGATTAGTAATTTTCAGAATGCTACCCATTGTAGTCTCCAATTATTTCCTTGTCTCTAGTATAGGTGACTTTGATAAAGAGTCTAAATCTTTTTCTGCTAAATGTCTTTGGAAGCGTTTCACTTTTTTGCATAGTTTAGCGCCCTCAGGGCAAGCGTAAACAAGGCATTTGCACACTTCCCTGTTCTGTCCAGTGCTTTAGACTCCTTGTTAGGTGGATGGACAACCACTGCATCATTTGACAGGCCTCATTTCCTGGCTGATGCTATGATAACAGAATCTGCCAGTGGCCCATTGGACCAGTGCTGCCTATCTTTAGGGGAACACAGAATCTCACTGGGTTTCTGAGTACAGACTCTGTGGAATCTGCTTTCTACCATTTTTTTGTTTTTTTCTGGAAACAGAAAATTTAATCCAGAACTGCTCCTTGTACTACTAATGGATTGAGGTAGCTCCTAAATGCTTTATCCCATGCATGGGTCCTCTCAAATTATCTATGATATGATCCCAGTTATTCTCATTAAGGGTAATATAATTATCGCAGCGGTGGCAACTCTGGACATGTGCCGGGCCTTTCCTGTGGATCACCCTGGCTGTGGCTCCAGCTAGCAGCTGACACAGAACTGGTGCAGATCGGGGGAATCCAACTGTTTAATTAAAACAAAGCACTGTGATGGCCCAAGATGGGTGTTGACATGATGTGATTTCTGCCCAATGCTCTGAATGTCAAAATGAAGAAATTCAATGAAGCTTGGGTAAACACAATGGGAATAACTATGACTCTCTTAAGGTAGCCAAATGCCTCATCTATTCAGTGACATGCATGAATGGATGAACGAGATTCCCACTGTCCCTACCTGCTATCTAGCAAAACCACAGGAATCCATGAGATGCATAAAGCCAATCTCTGACCAAATATGATTGGTTAATTTGAGCACAAAAAGGGAAACTGGCTAGGCTTAAATAGCCCACAAGGACAGCTAGCCTAGTAATTACCTATGAACCTATGCCATCCTGGTGGCCAAGTATATAAGACAGTCAAGTAGAGATAAAAAAACAAGGAGGTACAGGGTGCAAAACAATAAGCCTCAAAAAGTTCCTCCTCATCCGTTGGGGGCAGTTAACTAAGATCCCCTCTGGAGCATCAATTTGAGGACTGGGCCAAAAGTGGTGTCTTCTGGAGGGGAATGGGGAGTGCTCTTGTTCATTCAAGTAAATACCCACCATTAAAGTGCATAGGGGTTCTGTGTGCCTCCTCTTTCATGTGCTTTTCCTGGGTATATAATGGGGGAGGTAGTTTATCATAACCCCAGAGGACTCAGACAGAACTGGATCTGTTGCTTGAGGCTTTCCATCTTGCTCTGCTAAAGGGATATCTGATGAATGATTTGAAGGACCTACTGCTGGTTGCCAAGGACTAGAAAAGGTACAGGTGGAGGTTCTGCATGTGTTTCTGGAGGAGTGGCAACCATCCTCACACTTCCTTTGAATACCGACTCCAGATCTATTGACATCAGAGATCCCCAAGCCAGAGTCACATCTGACCTTACTGAAGTGGATTTATGCACTTCCAATCAGGTTGAGTCTCAATAACAATGACCCAAGGGGCCTCAAGATGAAAACTGGTGACAATGCATCTAAGTCCAAAGATTCTGACATGCAGAATGGAACTAAGTGACATGGCACTGATTACAGTACTGAAGAATCGATGTTTAGTATTCAGTTCCAAAACTCACTCAACATCAAAGGTCTGGGTCTCATGTGAATCAGATGCAAAGATGTTTTTTGAAGGGGTAAAGCTCCTGTTAGTGCTGAACACACAGGTGATGTGTGAGTTGAAAAACTATCAGTGCCAAAACAGGGACCACTGAAGGAGGATATATGGGTGAAGAAGTGCCAACCCAATCTGCCTTAGTTATAGAGGGTAACAGGATGACACCTACCTCAATCTGTGCCTTCATTCAGAAAAGTCCTCTTCATTCAGTCCCAATAGGCAGCTGGATTTTCTTTTAGAACAGTTGATACAGTAAAAAAGTATCTGTTATAACTAATATCAGGTATACCAGAAGACCCGGACTGAGCAGTTCCTTTTTTGAGGAATGTTTACTGATAGCTGGCCTTGGAGACTAGTCTGAAATCACAGCTGGTTCTGGCATAAATGGAGCAAATGGTAAGGAATCACAGACTGAGACTGGTGTTGGGAGGAGATTGTTCTGTTTTCTGGCATGGGACTTTTGGGTCCAAGGATGAACCTGCATCATCTGATTTTCTTTGTCTGGAGTCTTCATCTTTCTCTCTCCCTCTCTACCTCTTCAATATGCTTATATTTCTTTCTCTCTGGATTGTCTGACAATGAAGAGTGAGAATCAGTTAGAAGGACCCCTTTTGAAGCCAGCAAACAGGATTCACAGGTTTTAGAAACAGCACAATTTGATATGAGGTGATTTGGTCCCAGTCACATCGTAGAGAGATGGTATGTGTCCTGGGGTGGATCTTGTAGTCTCTTGTTACATTTCCTAAAGCTCTTGTTGCTGATCATAGGTTCACAGGTGAACACTAGACAAACTGCCCTGAAGGGCTATTTAAACCTAGCCAAAAACCCTAGATTAGAATCAAACCTTGTGCTTATGAGGTGAACACCTTAACCATTATTCCAAACCTTCTTACATAACAATGCGAGGGAATATACAACACTGGTAACAAGTTAAAGAGTGAGTAAAATAGAATCTACGAAAACTTAAAAACTGAAGAAGAATGATTTTTTAAACGCTAAACAAAAAGAGAAAAAGGTGCATCAGGCCTCCTGCTTAAAAGTTGTAAAGGAGCTAATAGTAATTGGAAAAAAAGGGAATGTATCCAAGAAAATGTATAAACAAGTTTGTATCTCAGATAAAATTAGTTTGGGCATTAAAGTAGAGAAAATTAGCAAACATACAGTAATAATGAGGAACAGTTAGTTTACAGGAGCTGAGGAGCTGCCTGAATGCTAATGGTGGCAAAAAAGATCTGGTTTAGTCAGTACATAGGGAGATTATGGGAGAACATTTTTCTGAAGTTGCTCAAGGCAAAAAGCAATGGCAGAAGGACAGATTATTTTTGACAAACAGCTCGGTACCCATTAGTTTGATCAGATGGACTGGATGAAATAAGATCAAAAATATATACTTATTCTGAAACTGCAATGTTTTAGAGTATTCCCCCTTGTCCAAGGTACAGACATCTTGGTGTTAGTACAGGTAAGTATCAGTGGTGAAGAAGCACAGTCCCCCATGTCAGGGGGCATTGGGTTTCACACTCCCAAGCAAAAGTACTGTAAAAACAGGAAGATTCAGAATTCACTTCTCTCCCCCTTTTTAGCAGCTGAAATTTAATTTTTGAAGTGTCGCTGTTCACAGGATTGGGTCCCTAGATGAAACTTTGTTAAAAAGTAATATACAAGTACATACCTGCACAAGACTGAGACAATTACAGCAACCAGTGTTTGAGGCAGAAGCCACCCAAGTACACGGGGTTGGAAGGAGTGTATATGTGACCCTCACAAGGGTTTTCTCATAGAACAGCTGATACAGTAAGAAAGTAATGTTATAACTAATACGAGGGACTTTGTTTGATGGGATCTGTTGATGGTTTGAACCTCCAAGCAGTAAAGTCATCCAGGTGGATCACTGCTCCACCCTAGTTAACAGGTACGTACAAACAAACAAATGTCTGATCCTTACGAAAGAACAAATATGATTCCTTACACATGGAGGGGAGGGGGTACAAATCTCACAGATCCTGAGAAATGAGATAATAGACACCAGAAAAAAACATTTATGAGAAAATGAACCTCAGCAGTATTCAGTCAGCACACTCAAGCAGCAGACATGCAGCCCTGTCAGTCAAGAAGCTGAGTTCCCACAGAGGGATACAGGGTTCTTCAGATGAGGCTGGAGATACAACTGTCTTAAAGAACTCCTTGACTATCTTTTACTAGGCTACAGTTCTGTTATCAATACAGTCACAGTGGGCACCTTCACCATGAAATAACTGATGCCCAAATCAAATAAAGTGCCTGAGACACGGCAGTATCATTTGTAAAATGACAAAGTGTAGTAGCATGTGATTACTCCCAAACAAAGAACGATTTCCACTTTAAGGTATAATGCTTCCTTGGAGTCCCCTTCACTTCCTGGAGCTCTGCCTAAATGTCTGAAATCACATCCTTCTTGGTTACAAAGCATGACAAGCATTACATTATTTTATATATTTCCTCCACTGTGATGTGACATGAAATCAGAGAAAATAACAAGGTTTGTATAAACCTGTCAGCCCAGATGACAGATTCTGCCAACTACTACTTCACTCTAGCCCTACTACAAATTGCAGTGGAAGGGATGACGATGGTCAATGTAGTGTTCTACTTCCAACACTGAAAAGTAGCCTTTGTGCCCAGTAGAACATTCCCAGTAAACAAATGGAAAATAAAAATCCAAAAATATATTTTATTTTTATTTTTCTGTAGACATGTTCCAGCAAGTAAATAGATCTATAATTTATGTAACAGTGAAGTTTGCAGCTAGAATATCTATCTGAAGGCTATATTTTTACGTAAATTATAAATATTTTGGCAGCACAAGTCCATTATTAATGTTATATTGTCTTTGATCAAAGCAGCTCCATTGGTATAAAAAAATATGATACAAGACAAGGCTAAGGGTGCGGTGATAAAAAGAATATATAGCAGGAAATAATAAAACCAAACCCACACGGAAAAGGTAAAAAACTGTTTATTAAAATAATAAAACTGAGTGCTTTTGCAATGTCCTCATTGCTTCTTCAGACTTACATACCAAAAACCTTCAACCTCATTTATATCAATGTAAGAATCAATTAAAAGCTGGACATATCTTTAAAAAGGGTTTTAAAGATAAAAGGCCATTTAGACCAGGTGGTTCATGTGCATTTAACCTCAGAATCCATTTCTGTTCCATTAATTCAGTTTGGTTCTTTAAATCACCTCCCCTCAAGCATTCATCTAAGACTTCAAACAATAAAAACTTAAAAGTAATGATTAGCACCATACTGCATAGTGTGGGAAGCCAGAGCATCATCCACTGAAGCACTGAGGTAAATGAGGTTAAGGGTTTTTGGTATGCAAGTCTGAAGAAGCGATGACATCACGAAAGCACTCACATTTATTATTTATTATTTTAATAAACAGTTTTTTACCTTTGCTGTGTGGGTTCGGCTTTATTACTTCTTGCTATATATTCTTTTTATCATTGCACCCTTATCGCTGTCTTGTATCATATTTTTTGATTGGATTCCTTTTACTACAAGACAGGAGCATGGCTGAAGGCATTGACTTGGAACTGGCTTATAATCCTGGCAATAGGCTAGTAAGTAGTAAAACCATTTTTAAAGACACATCCATTGAAGCAGTGAATAATTACTGTGGCTTATTTGATTGTTTTTTTGTATATGGCTGCCTTGGTTCATAGAATTTTTGTATATGTTTTTATGTGTGTTTCACATTCCCCTTTTAATTCTTAATTACAAAAGCTTTTAGTTGATTCTTACATTGATATAAATGAGTTTGAGGGTTTTTGGTATGTAAGTCTGAAGAAGCGATGACATCATGAAAGCACTCACTTTTATTATTTATTATTTTAATAAACAGTTTTTTACCTTTGTTGTGTGGATTCAGTTTTATTATTTCTTGCTGTATATTCTTTTTATCACCACACCCTTATCCTTGTCTTATATCACATTTTTTGATTGGATTCCTTTTTCTACAAGACAGGAGCATGGCTGAAGGCATTGACTTGGGACTGGCTTATAATCCTGGCAATAGGCTAGTAAGTGGTCCGAGAAATGGGACTGACAGGCTAAACAGACTTCTAAAATTTGACAGTAATCTACTCTTGTATGTAGCACTGCCTTTAGAAGAAACATAAGATGTGATGACAATGCTACCTTTAAACGATTTCTACTGAGATTTAGTGAATTAGAGAATCAACTCAGCAATGGCAGCACTTATATCTAGAGGCATCTTTAAAACATAAGGTTGTCCCCAGAGGACTCCGGATTTTGAATATGCCCAGTTACAGGGACAGTTTCCCTGAGTTGCTAAAGAGCTGGCAATCACTTAATCTAAAATTCAGTTCCGAGTATCTACAATTATTGATTAATTTTTTTCTTCCTGAAGAGAAGCAGTTATTGGGTATGATTATGGATTTGTACAATGACATTTTCACTACCTTCTCTGCAGAGGTTATTGGTGACAAACTTGACACTCTGCACAATAACACTGCAGCCTTTGAGAAGCATTTACAACTTTCTAAAACCAAGAAGCTAAATACAGATATTCTAGATTTTCAGAACGGCAATGTCTTTACTTGGCCCAGATATTCTACTGCTTCATTTTCTGATTCGAGTGCCAATCACATTCATCAACCATCGGATAAGAGACCTACACCTATAGTCAAAGCTTCTACTGATTCGATTGGTTCAATAGGCTCAGGTGGGGTGTCCACAATGAATCAAGTAACACCCACCACTGTAGAACTGGTGTTGGACGTTCCACCATGTCATACTGCTTGCACTGAACATGGTTCATCTAATTTCAATCATACAGCTGGTCCCCTTGAATTGGCAGCTTCAACGTCAACTTCAGCGTCTTTTTGGGAAGTAATCCAGTCTAACTTGCCAACGGACACCTCAATGAACACTTCTTTTATACTTGCACAGCCTCTCCCCATCAAGGAAAGGTCCAGAAGCAGATTAAGGAGGGGAAGGATGCAACGAATACCGAGTACGGAGACTACTCAGCAGGTTGTAAGACCAATGAGATAACTGACAAAAGTTTAGTTTTTAGCATTTCTTCAAGGAATCTCACAGATGTGCAGATTTCTTTGTTAAACAAAGGGTTATATTTTATAATGGCTCGCAGAGCTGATCCAGCTGACTTACTGGTAGACCTTAGAATGTTGGGAAGGTCATTAACTTTAAAAACTATGTTCTCTAAGAACACAAGTAATGTTACTAATGTTCCGGTTTTTAACAGAGTGCATTTATTCTGCCAAATCATCCTATTATTGAAGCATTTGTTAGTGTTTGTGATAGACAGTTCAGCGATGCTTTTAGAAATCCATCTAAACCCAAATCTTATAATCGGAATTCTAATGAATATGCTGCACTTAATGAAGTGAAGAATATGCACTTGTTAGAAATTAAACCTGCTGATAAAGGTGGTGGAATTATTGTTTTGGATAAAACCCTATACTTTACTCAAATGAGGCATCTACTTCATGACAATAGTATATATCACTGCGTTTCTAAAATTGTTAATGGCATTATAGATAAAGTATCTCTTTTAATTTTTGACCTACTTATGAATGGATCTATAACTTAGGCCTTATTTAATTACTTTAATGTAGAACATTGTATTATTCCTACCATTTATGGACTACCTAAAGTTCACAAAGACTTACAATGTCCACCAATGCACCCTATAGTTTCGGGCAGAGGCTGGTGTACTGAACCTGTCTCTATTTTTATTGAAAAGAATTTACACCCCTTATTGGATGGTTGTGAGACTGTGCTGAAGGACTCTAAAATGTTTTTATCCAAGTTGCACCACAGAGTTTCTGTCATATCTGAAGAATTCTATTTGGTGACTTTGGACATTGAATCCCAGTTTACTGTCATCCCCAATGAGTGGAGTATTGAGAACATTAGATTGTTTCTGAATGATAAAAAGTGTTATACTAATGACAAAGTTAATCTATTGTGCACCCTATTAGAGATTGTTTTAGAGAACAATGCCTTTATTTTTGAGCAAGAATTTTTTATACAAAGGGTTGGCGTGCCAATAGCTACGCCAACCTGGTGTTGGTCCAATGGGAGAATGTTCATGTCTTGAACAATAATCTTTTCCCCTCTTTTTTAGGCTGGTACTCACATTTTGTGGATGATATTTGTATGCTATAGAAAGGTTCTGTTATTCAGCTATATGACTTTTTATTTTACTTACATAACACTACAAGTTTTTTGAAATGTAGCCATAAGTACTACATAAAGGAGACTGATTTTCTAGATGTTAAAATTAAGAGATCTGACTTGATGAATGTTACTACAAGTGTTTATATGAAACTGACTAGGAGAAATAACTTATTACTTAAGGACAGCATGCACACCAGACATGTAACACGTAATGTTTTGAAGGGACAGGTCTACAGGATTATGAGGTTACATAATAATGATGCCAACTTGAAATTAGCCCTAGGAAATCTTAAACAGGATTTTATTGATAGAGGCTATAAAACTAGAGATATAGATCATTGCATTAACAATGCATGGGCTGAAAGGAATAACAAATGTAAACCCTTCTTCATGGATGGGGTAGTGTCTGATTCAGTAACAGTTAATATGTTTAATACAGATGGTTTTAGAGTACCACTTCAGTTTTCTAGTGATATTAACACATATTGTGATATTATGAAAAATAACTGGAGTATTTTTACTGCTTTACCAGAATTAAACCCCATTTTTTCTTTTAGGAACAGTAGATCCCTTAAGAAACATCTATGTTATAGAACACACTCCCGTAAACCAATTCCCTACTCTAATAGACTGGGTGCCTTCCAATGTAGGTCTTGTACAGCCTGCAAACATATTTCTCCAGGTCATATCTATACACATCCTCTCCTTAATTTTACAATAGAACTTAATTTTTACACTGATTGTAAAACTAGAAATATTGTGTATTACGCCAGTTGCCAGATACGTTATGCATTCTACATAGGGAAGATGAACAGATCTTTCAAAGAAAGAATTTTAGAACACCTCAGAGATACTAAAAATAAGAAAGATACTAATGCTCTGGCTTCCCACACTATGCAGTATGGTGCTAATCATTACTTTAAGTTTTTAGTGCTTGAAGTCTCAGATGAATGCTTGAGGGGAGGTGATTTAAAGAACCAAACTGAATTAATGGAACAAAAATGGATTCTAAGGTTAAATGCACATGAACCACCTGGTCTAAATGTCTTTTTATCTTTAAAACCATTGTTAAAGGCATGTCTATAGAAGCACTGAATAATTACTGTGGCTTATTTGATTGTTTTTTTGTATACGGCTGCCTTGGTTCATAGAATTTCCGTATATATTTTTTTTGTGTGTTTTACATTGCCCTTTTAATTCTTAATTATTAAAGCATTTAATTGATTCTTACATTGATATAAATTAGGTTGAGGGGTTTTGGTAAGTATGTCTGAAGAAGCAATGACGACATTGTGAAAGTGCTCACTTTTATTATTTTAATAAACATTTTTTTTACCTTTGCTGTGTGGGTTTAGTTTTATTATTTCTTGCCAGCTCCATTGGTACTCTCTCCTTCCATAACAGCTCCATTAACTGTTTTTAGCAGTCTACTGTCTCCCTTACTTAAGTTTATTTCTCCTTTGCACTAGACAATTGTGAAACCACTTACAGTTCTAAGTCAGCATTTAATTTTTCATGAGCTGTAGTAATGAATTTATGACTTAATTTTTTTCATTGTTCTGGTGTTCTTTGGGGAGGATAGCATACGGAATTCAAAATACATAGCAACCTCCTTACCACTAGAGAATTAATGAAACAGTCACGTTTTTTTATGTTGTATATCACTACTAGTCAGGATAACCTGATATTGGACTAACAGTGGGATAATTGATTTAAATTACAAACTAAAGATACAAACAAATTAGTATTAGCTGAATGGAAACCTCCTCCTTATGCTTCAAGGCCACTTTACTGACTGCTTTTTTGCGACTTTACCTTTTGCCGAAACTTATACATCCAAAGCTACACCCAACTAGGCAACTAGCCAATTAAATCAAACATCTACAAAGCATGCACCCAGACTGTCTCCTCAACTAAAAATTAGTGTTTTACCATATATTCACTTACATTCAACTATGGCCCTACCAATCCTGATTACTAGCCCAATCTAGGACAATCCTTTGCCAAATCCACCACTAGCCCAAAACGAACTATACCTCTCTCCACTAGTAAGTACACTGGATGGAAGCAAAGAGGAATTTGGAAAACCTGAAAGGGAATCAACCAAAAAAGGCACAGAGAAAACATTGTCTGGGAAGGATTCCACAGCTATTCGAATTTCAGCTTTGATGACTTCCAGTAATTTACAGGGAAATATAAATCAAATGTACTCAGAGGTGATTATAATAAATGAAACACTGAAGGACTACATCAACTCAAATAATTGGCTGGAAAAAACAAAAACAAAAAAACAAAAAAAAAAAAAACAAAAGAAGCTTTATCTAGCTGTTCAGATGAATTAATAAAACTGCAAAATATCAAAGGATGAAATGAAAAAAAAGGTTGGATGAGTATGAAGCTTCTCAAGAAGAACTGTTTAAAAACAGTAGCTACAGAAGACATTGGACATAGAGAAAACATGAGATTTTCTGCTGTACCAGAGAAAGTGGAAGGAACAGGCTGTATTAAGTTTATGAAAGCACAAAAATGCAATTGGACTGGTGTTTCACTGCAGGATTTATTAACAGAAAAGGCACATTGAGTGTATGCTCTAAACCTGAGTATATGAAAGCTGCCAAGACCTGTATTAGTAAAGATGCAATTATAAAAGCATAAAGAGATGATTCTGACAAAACTGTGGCAGAAGGGCAATGTATTAACCATTGGAAACAGCAGAATCTTTGTAGAAAATGATTATTAGTTGCACACCAGACAGAAGAGAAGCAAGTTCATCCCAGCTATCAGGGAATATCAAGAGGCAGGTGTAAGAATCCAGCTGTCTTCAGAATATGTTTTTCTGGAGGATCTATACAATTTTTTGATGTAGAACAGGTTAAGGAAGATATGAAAAAGTTTATCCAACAGAAAGTGTGCCAGCAAGCAGAAAGGGACTCTGCTTCTCATTTTTCTGACAGTAAGGTTCATAGAGAGACTTGCCAGTAAAACATTTTCTAATGCTTCAACAGACTAGAAGAGTCAGACTCCCTTCAGAGTCTGGAATTGGGAGATGAAAATGTGCAAGAAGACCAGCAAAACCAAAATTAGTGAATAAATGGGAGAATATAAAGCATCAATTACATTTGTGAAATATGGCTTTGCAAGAAAAAGTGTCTGAAAAAGACTGGACTTAGTTGGTGAAGGATATACCCCACTTTATATCACTAAGGCTTAAAAGGGCACTAAAACAGGGAAAAATAAAGTTAAGAGAAATAATTTTGTTCTTATTAGTATTTGTATAAACACTTCATGATATAAACTGCATGTTTTATAAAGTAAAGCAGTTTTGTGTAGTGTGTAGTCAAGGGTATTTTAAATGTGTGAGCAGGGGTCTTTTCAGTGACTGTTATGTGTTAAAGATATTAAAGTAAACAAAAGTTTTAGAGTATAACAAGAGAAGAAAGGCTGGACAAAAGCAAGTTTAATGTTGATATGCTGTGATCTTGGGCCACTGGGGTGTAAAAGTGCAATGATTATATTATATGTAGAATTATTGTATTTTCTCTTATTTTTTACAAGGATGGATGTCTAGATTAATACTTTGTTCTTAAGCTATAAACCTGTTTTTTTTTTGTAAGAAAAATGTTGCTTTGGTTTTTTTCTGTTAAATGTATGTTTGTCTGTATCTTAAATGATAAGTTAATAAAGTTGTTTTTAAAAGGTATGGAATACCTGCAAAGTAGAAAGTGTGGACTGTTACTGTGAGATGATCTTGGGGCATGTAGTTACTCTCCAACCACAGAAACTTCACAGTTCTTTATAAAAAAGGCACTGTCAAAAAAGATTATAAATGTTTGTAAGTCTAGAAGAAACACTAAGTTCCAACCCTGGACCCTGTGCTATGTCATCACATACAGTGTTAAGGCCATAACTTCTTGGGCACTCTCTGAAGGCAAAAATAAGCAATAATATATACAGTCCTCAGATCCATGCTTACAAAGGCAATCTTTAATAGGATGTCACAAAAGACTTCCTCCAGTTTCTGTTTCCCACCAAGGACTACAACCACTGAAGTTTCCCTCTGTAGTGACACAACAAGGACACATAGCTATCCAGATGATGAACTTAGAAAGGTTATGCCTGTACACCGCTCACACACTGCACGTAACCCAGGAGGAGGCAATTCTGGGCACATTGTGTATGCTGAGAAGAGCACTCTTGGCTAATATCAAAGACTGAAACAATATAATTTCATTAACTCTAATTGTATCCTGACTTAGGAATGGGGTCAGACCATTCAACTGTCCCTACTTTGAAGCAAGGGCCTTATTTTCAGTCTTGATTTAGGATGTCCTCATTTTGGAGGTACCTCCATATTTTCAAGCTTAATTTACCCCTTCATACCATCTTCTAAATCCCCTATCACATGGAATGACCAACATACTAGTAATTTAAAGAAAGAAGATGCACAGATTTTAAAACACCCATTTTCTGAAGCAAAATTTGCTTGTGTGGTAGAATTTTGTAGTGCAGTACATTAAAGTTTACAGATTTTAAACATTCTCTTTGACAGTACTTATAATTTTTCCATCATTTTGTCACAAACTGTTTTTTTAAACATATTTCTGAGTAGAATCCCACATTCCTACTGGAAGTGAGTTTTACGCTTTTTGGTATTCATATCACATACTAATTAGATTTCCAGATATTTAGCTGGATGCTCCTATTTTTAAGAGACTTTGTTTTAATGTTCAATGTCTACAATTTGAGAGGTATGCAGGTGGCCCAGTCCCGTCATGGTATTAGAAATCCAAAACACTTGGAGAAATTAAACTGCTTGTTGACTGACTGGGAAGGAAAGGGTACCTGTCAAACAGATGAGTGACAAGACTCTACGTAACTTTAATGTTTCTGTTCAATACTGACAACGTATAAGTGATAGGTTTTTATAGAGATTGACTGAAACATTAACCTTCCAGTAATAAGACTTTAAACCTACCACTGTTGGCTATTTTTGATTTTTTTTTTTTGAGTTTTCGACTTAAGGTTGACTTTGGTTGTCCACATTAATATTTATGCAATAAATTTAAAGTAATAATTCTGACTTGAATTGTGTATTTTAGTTTGTGTTCTACTGAACAACATTAAATTTCTCTTCTTACAGGGAGAAGGTAAAAGTAATAAAAGTATCTAGATGTGGTATACCGATACTTGCTATTTCATATGAGGGACAGGAGCAATATTTTAGGAAGCTAACTGAAGCAGTTTAAGGTTAAAGGCTATAAAACATATTATGAGCAATGCCGTCTTGGCTGTACACATGCTCTAAGAGGAACTTATATTATCGTCTATGTGTTTTAAATGCAACATGTGCTCCATGTGTTTAAGATAACACGACTGCAAGAATAATTTACATTACTGACTATACTACATTTCAACTATATGTTTTAAATTGTCTGATTAGCTGATAATTCCATTTAGTTGATACTTTGAGGAATACTTCGAAAGAAAACTGGACATGTGGTTTAGTTCACAGCTATAAGAAGTAACTGCATGTAGGGTAGAGCAAGCGCACAGCTATTGCAAATGTAGTTATAAGCAGAATAAAGGAACATTTACTTATACACTTGAATTCTTATCTGTATTTATTTTCTTGCAGCTACCTGTACATGGTACAGCTGAAAATAGGATAACTACTAATATTTCATGAATAGATCTGGACTGTGAGTGCAAAGATATTTGACTTGCATATTACGTATTACACATTTTACCTTACACTTCTTGGTTCTGCCTGTCACAGTATGAAAACATACAGCTGGAAAATTGTTGATGTGTGCCGATGAATTAAAAGAACTTTATATCCGCAGATTAAAATAGGTGCACAGATGGTACTAGTGACCAAAAAGATGACAAAAGCAACTTCTAGTGCCGTCGCAACAAGCCTTCAATGGAAATCAGATACACAAAAACTAAAAAATATGTATAAAGGAACAACTAAGCAACAAATAATTACACACTTCTACTTCATCTTCCTATCTAACCCAAAGGGAGACAATGTACCAAACTTTAAAATACATACACTCTCTTTATATAAAAATGTATTTTCCACAGAAACAAAAATAACTACATTAAACTCTGAACTCATATATTATGATGACCAGAATGTTCAGCTACTGGACTTCCTAAATTTCTAATTCTAGTGTCCCTTAAGTGTTCCCTCAACCTCTGCTTAAATTTCCTCTTGGTTTCCCCAGTGAAAAAAATGTTATACAGGCACTTCAAAATATACATCATCCTTTTTGAATCACCCATAAATTCATCCTGCACACAAAAGTATATATACTTTTTTAAATAAGAAACGTATTCACAACATGAGCAATTACCACTGCTGGTAATGCCCCTAATGTGAATGTATTGCAATATTGCTGAGTATACTTGGTACAAAAAACTGCTATGCATCAAGAAATCATTGAAATTTCATTCACTTCTATATGAAATAAAGGGTGCCCTGCAAATTTGTCCTGAAAATAACTTATCTTGCAGTAAAACCAACCAATAATTCTTCAGAATATTAACAAACTCATCAGAGAACGTGTTATATTCTGTAACAAAGTACATAGACGCGCTATCCCTAGGACCAAAAAAAATATATATATTTTCAACACCAAATGTATTAAAGTTTGCCATTTACAAAGCTGTCCTATGGGCATGGTCCCCTTATAACTGACAAACTTTTTCCATATGCCTTATCTATACACATGTTTAGAAAACATATCCTATGTATTTTCTACTTCATCAAAAATATCATTGCTATTATTATAGGCCTGCCTGGTCATCAACATTTCCCTATATAGTAAAGAATCTAGGAGATGCTTGGGGTGGTGACTTGCTGCATGCCAGTACCTGAAGTCTTTCTTCACAAACACAGTCACATCAAAATAATTAACCCTTTCAAAATAACCACCTTCCAACTTTACACCAAAACCATTACTACTGAAACTACTAATATGTGAGAGATAAAATATGACCATAGGCTCAGTGGGTATGATTTTCAAGAGTTTCAACTGACTGAGTTTACAACTGGAGAGTGGTGTGTTGACTTTATACATACATTTTATATATATTAAAAAAATAAAATAAAATGCCATGTTTTTGTGATATAAAAAAATGAGACTACAATAAATCATTTCAAAACTTTTCCCACCTTTAATGTGATCTATAATCTGTATAATTCAATTGAAAAACAAACAAACCTGTTAGGGGAAAAAATATAAAAAATAAAAAATGTACAATAAGCTGGTTGTAAGTGTGCACACTCTTAAACTGATACTTTGTTGAAGCACCTTTTGATTTAATTACATCACTCAGTCTTCTTGGGTAGGAGTCTATCAGCATGGCACATCTTGACTTGGCAATATTTGCCCACTCTTCCTTGTAAAAGACTGCGAGGGCATCTCTTGTGCACAGCCCTCATCAGGTCACCCCACAGATTTTCTATCGGATTTATGTCTGGGCTCTTGCTGGGCCATTCCAAAACTTTAATTTTCTTCTGGTGAAGCCATTCTTTTCTTGATTTGGATGTATGCCTGGGGTCATTGTCATGTTAAAAGGTGAAATTCCTATTCATCTTCAGCTTTCTAGCAGACACCTGAAGGTTTTGGGCCAAAAGTGACTGGTATTTGGAACTATTCATAATTCCCTCCAACTTGACTAAAGCCCCAGTTCCAGCAGAAGAAAAGCAACCCCAAAGCATGATACTACCACCACCATGCTTCACCATGGGGATGGGGTTCTTTTAGTGATGTGAAGTGTTGTTTTCGCACGAAAAGTACCTTTTGGAGTTGTGGCCAAAAAGTTCAACCTTGGTCTCATCAGACCATAACACATTTTCCCACATGCTTTTGGGAGACATGATGTATTGTTTTTCAAATTTTAGTTGGGCCTGGATACTTATCTGTGTAAGAAAAGGCCTCTGTCTTGCAACCTACCCCATAGCCCAGACATATGGAGACTGTTGTCACATGTAGTACACAACCAGTACTTTCCAGAAACTCCTGCAGCTGTAGGTCTCTTGGCAGCCTCCCTGACCATTTTTTTTCTTTTTCTTGTCTAATTTTGGAGGGACGTTCAGTTCTTTGCAACGTCACTGTTGTCCCATATTTTCTCCACTTTTTGATGACTGTGCTCCATGGTATATCCAATGCTGTGGAAATTTTTTTGTACCCTTCTCCTGACTGACACCTTTCAACAATGAGTTCCCTTTGATGACTGGTAAGCTTTCTGTGAACCATGGCTTTTGCTGTAGCAAGGCAACTGAGCAAATGTCAGGAAAATCCTACTAGGACAATTGAATTTTATTTGGGGTTAATTAGAGTCTCCTTAATTGATGGCAGTTGTGTACCCAAGAAGACTGAATGCTGTAATTAAATCAAAAGGTGCTTCAACAAAGTATTAGTTTAAGGGTATGCACACTTATGCATCCAGCTTATTGTACATTTTTTTATATTTTTTCTCCTAACATATTTGCTTGTTTTTCAATTGAATTGACAGGTTATAGGTCACATTAAAGGAGGGAAACGTTTTGAAATCATTTATTGTGGTCTAATTTTTTTATATCACAAAAACATGGCATTTTAACAGGGGTGTGTAAACTTTTTATATTCACTGTATGTATATATATATATATATATATATATATATATATATATATATATAGTCTACCTTACACACACCACAACGTCAACAGCAAGAAAGTCAACTGCAAAATGTCGGCATCTGAAATATCGACATTAAACTACACATGCACAAAAAAAAAAATCCTTGCTGTATGCAATCAAAAAAAAACAAATTAACATTTGTTTTTTGAATGGGGCAAGACACCTGCACACCCTCTCTAATTATATATCCTAACTCTGAGATCACACAATCCCCATGGGAAGGGAATATTCCTTCACCCATGGATTGTTGATTTCCCACAACTGTTGACCCTTTTTTGTCGAGTTTCTTGCTGTTGACATTTTGGTGTGTCAACCTGCTGAGGTGTTACCATGTATTTATATAAAAATATTGTTCAGAATAATATCACATACCAGGTGCATGGAAAAAACATATTTCACACAAAAATTTATAAACCAGCACTCCAGTAGTTGGAAAAAAGAGATAAACTGATTTTGCTTATACAAGCTTTGTTTATACACAAACACATACACACACATATTCTAACAATGGGCCCTTATAAAGGGGCATGACAA
The DNA here is from genome assembly GCF_019279795.1 of Protopterus annectens. Classification (NCBI taxonomy): domain Eukaryota; kingdom Metazoa; phylum Chordata; order Ceratodontiformes; family Protopteridae; genus Protopterus; species Protopterus annectens. The sequence goes on along the minus strand of NC_056731.1, from coordinate 131,331,762 downwards.
AAGTGTTTAACAGGTTGGAGTGGATATAATTTATCAGGAATCACTATGTGCATAATTGGGTAGCACAGTAGATCATTCAGTCCCACTGTCCCTTCACAGCAACAGATTCTCTGGTTGTTTGTCAGCTGGGATGCCCTCTCTGTGGAGTTTTGTATGCCCTCCCTGTAATTGCCTGGGTTTTCCCACTTTCCTCTCACATCCCAAAAATGTGCTGAGTAGACTGGTGACTGTAAATTGTCCAGATATGTGCTGTTGATGCATGTGTGACAAGGAAGAAAGGCCTGATAATCTACTTTTGTTCCTTAACTTGCCTAGTAAACTCTGTGATGGTGTTGGCTGCCCATGGGATTACTACAGCAGTTGGATTTGATTCATCACACTAGATGGATACATGTGTATCATATCCCATTTGTTAACATTCTAACCAAATAACCAATCACAAATCTGTCCCATTCACACGAAAAAAACTGTACACATGGTGCATGCAAATAATAGCTAGTTAAACCTCACAAAAATGATTATACCCACACAAGTCATACACCATAAATGAAATTTGTCAAAATCAGAATTAAAAAGGCTAACAGAAAATAAAAGTAAATACCAACTACAACTAGCCAAATAAAAAATTGAATCTATAAATTTATTCTCAATAAGATTATACTTATGAAAAGCAGAATTAACTGCAAAATTAACTACAAAATAAATCTGAGCAATACTCACACTACAGTACTAAAATGTACTTGACACTATAAAAGTATTAATATTTACCTCAGAAATAGAGCAGAAAACTACTTGTGCGACAATCTAGTCATAAAATGTATGCAATTTATGTAAAGCCCTATTCAATAAGTAAGTTACACAATTTATGTAATCGACAACTTACACAATTACAGCATTCCAGTGAAAGAATGGGAAACAGTAATTCAAACAAAAAAATAGTACAGAAAACTGCTTAAACTGAACATGAAAAGGTATTTCTGTGAAAAAAAGGAACTATATTGTAATATATGTTAAGGGAGCAGAGCTCACAATGATTACTTGACCATATATATATCTGGATCTACATTTTTGAATCGAAAGTACGGTTCATCGAACTGTACTTCCTCTAACTTATTTCCGCAAAAGTGCATTCCATCGAAAATGCACTTTCGTGGAATAAAAAAACAAAAAATAACTAAAGAAATAAAATAACACACTAAACAGTGTTATGCAGGGGGGCAAGCCCCCCTGTGCACCCCCCACCCCGTACTTTAATATTCTCACTCCGAGATCGTACTACAGTGGGGAAAAGGGAATATTCCCTTACCCCCACTATACTACGATCTCAACAAAACTTTCCTTAATTGTACATCAACAGTACATGTTGATGTACATCTAAGGCAACATGCAAACTGCATGTTTTCCTTATTTGTTTACTTTAGCGAAAGTGCAAGTTCGACAAAATGCACTTTCGCTAAAGTAATTTCGACAAAGTACGGTTCAATGAACCGTACTGTCGATAAAATAAATAGGACCCATATATATATATATATATATATATATATATATATATGTGTGTGTGTGTGTGTGTGTGTGTGTGTGTGTGTATAAATAAATATATAGATATATGTATGTGTGTATAAAATGCAGGTAATAAAGTACAAGGGGGTGTTTGCATGGCCAGATATTAATGAACAGCCAGGGGTGCTGTGAGGCTTAAGGCTAAAGACTGTTAAAAACAAGCATGTCAATACTTTCTAATGCTATTAAACAACAATTTGATTATGAGGGTGAAACCTAAGCTTATTAACAACTATCTGCAATAAATGTTTCAGTCTTTTGCTAATGCTGAAGTACTGAATGATGAAGAGTAACAGCAGCATAACCTCCATAAAACACATTACGATAAAATCTTTAGAAATTTGAAAAATTTTATCTAGCTTTAATGAAATAATAACCAGTAGGGAAAACAACATAAGAATTCATTATGCATGGAGACAAAGCTGTAAAAAGGTATACATATTTGCATATCCATATCTGACATTTATAGTCAAAAATAAATAAAACTGGATGTAAAAAAAAAAAAAAAAAACAAAAAAAACAATGGCAAATCAAATACAAATGCTTAATGTTACCAAACAGAAGATGTGTTCTGTGACATGTTAAAACATACATGTAACATTACTTTTCAAATGAAACCACTGAACAGTATCTTTGCATTATGTGTTTGCATTGTCAACTAAATTCCCTTGCACAACTTGGAAAATCTCTCCTACACAGGCATGTACAGCATTTTTATGAGTGATATTATAAAAGTTAATTTGATACTAATAGGATACTTGTATCAACTTGTATAATGTTATTTGGACTGTAATTGTGTGTTATAGTAATTAACTCAAGTAGTAGTACTTTACATTGAAGGGTTTGCTTGTTTTTGTTTTTTGCAAACTCTATTACTAACTCTATTATTATTATTATTATTATTTGTATGATGGTTTTTCTGTATGTATCTTACTTCTGTGGAGCTTTTCTCCCCGGGCCGCTACTGAAAATGGAAATATCTCCAGCTAGACTAGCCCGGTCAACAAATGTAAAATAAAATAAAAATAAATAAAATACTGGCATTTTTTCATTATTTATTTACTTTGTGTTGACCTCATTAACCCTATGGCTTATTAAACAAAATAATTCTGTATTTGCAAAATTAAACATAAAATGGTAATGAACCTCATTAAAATGGTAATGAACCTCATTAAAACAATGACAGTGCAGTGGTGCAGCGGTAGCGCTGTTGCCTCGCAGCAAGAGGTTCTCCGGTTCGATTCTCAGCTGGGGTGCCTTCTGTGTGGAGTCTGAATGTCCTCCCTGCGTTTTGTGTCGGTTTCCTCTGGGTGCTCATATTTCCTCACACATTACAAAGACATGCATCTGGAGTGTTTCTCACCGGGCCTCCACTGAAAATTGGCTTTGTTCCAAGTAGGACTTTCCTGGTTAACAAACGTTAAATAAATAAACAAGAACAGGACTGCAGGCAATGAATGCCATTCGACTGCTAGCCATTTCCATACAATTAGAAATGATTACATGTCTTTGCTTCTGCTCTGTTTGTAGCTATAGTAAAAGCAGATTTAAACCATTGCAGCTTGAAAATTAAGCTGCCAGAGTCGTTTGGATTATGGCATTAGAAGCAAAAAGGCTGCATAGATCTAATGATTCAGTTCAATGACATAATGCCATAAAATATAAAAGCTACCCACAGGTATGATTAAATAAATTATACCTTTGATTTTTTTAAGAGTATTCTTTCAACTGTGTAATAATTCTTAAAGTTCAGGGACAGGATGCCTTTTCATTGCCTTTGGCATAACATTTTGATTTTGTAACTTTGTAAAATTCAGACTGCAACACATAAATGAAAAAATAATCTATTTGTAATCATACTTTTGTGATGTGTATAATTTGTCTCCAACTAAACTAAATGAGATACAGATATTTATTATAAACAAAGTATTACACATATTTGTTATGCATTAGCGCCTACTGAATTATCTTAACCTTGCTTAAATGCTGATGCTTGTTTCTTTCATGAACAGACATTTTCTCCTCTCTCCCATTTCCCTGATGCCCAAGCATTAGTGAGCTTCCATTTATAGTATATTTTCTTACTTAATTTAAAAACTAGCTACAAAATTTATTAAATGCCATCTTAAAAATAACCGTGACTACAGGTTCATTTCCACATTAGTTTATAGTTAAACTCTTTACCGCATCTAATATCTTTAATCTGTTCCTTACTATTGGAATTATTCCTGCTGTCTGGAAATAAAGTGACACAATTCCCCTTGCTAAAACCCTTGCTCTCAGTGTAAATGATGACTCAGACAGAGAGCAGGCCTTTTTTATATACAGACCTTACACCAAAGTAAGTCACTTACACTAAAATTAAGTCTTTCGGAATCAGGGCAGATTCACACTAAGAGCAACTCTTTTGGGGAGTGGCCCTAAGACTCTACTGAATGATGGAACTGGAACTACCCTGCAACTATAACCAGTGGCAATAGTTTTAGGGAACTTTTGTTTCAGAAAGTCTCTTTGGTGACAAAAATAATATTCTTTTGTGTGTGTGTGTGTGTGTGTGTGTGTGTGTATGTTGTGGGTAATGGAGTCAGTCCAAGAACTGAGTCAGCATTATGCTTAATACAACACAACTTACTGAATTTAAATCTTTAATTTCACTCTCTTCCACAATGCTTAAATCTAATATATCTTGGTAGATTTTGACGTGTTGTGGTATTGTGAACATCATATAGATGTAAGTAGTCTTTTAGCTACCCTAAGAAGAAGCCATTGGTCTAGTACGACTAACTCAAAGTGTAAATGCATACATACATATACACATATATATATATATATATATATATACACACACACACACACACACACACACACACACATTTTGAGCTTTTAAGAGGAATTCATAGATTGATTTTTTTTCCAGTGGCAGGCCTTGTATGAAAAGTTGTTTTTAAACAGCAGATTGTGGCAATGCAGCACCTCATTTGTTGTGTGTTTACCCAGCTAATAGGTAAACCTACAACTTAAATACTTTTCATTACAAAACTAGGATTATAAATTCCACAAAGGAAGAGAATAATAAAAACTGCATGAAACTGTGTTCAAAACCAGCCCATAAAAAAGGTGAAACAAACAGTAAAACAGTAAATTTTAACAATATGTAAACATAGTAACATGAGCAACAACTTAATTCAGTGATTTAAATAACATACAACCTTGTTTCAAAAGTAAATTCTTCTCAGAAAATTATACTTTCCTGTCAGGAAAGCAAGTCCTCCTTTCAGATTTTTTACAATCTGCATAAAATAGACATGCTCAGAGACAAAGCTATTAATCTTCTTACTAGACTCATTACAAATATTTTCCGAACTTTGTGCTAAACAACTGCCTTAACACTTTAAATTGAACAAACTGCAAGGGACAGAGCTGAGTTCTCAGACGTACCAGTGAACAAAAGAGTAATAGTGATTCATGAGAACACAAGGAGGTTCAAGAGGCACAATGATCTGACACAAATTATGCAAGAAAGAAAAGATCTACAGAACAGTAACAGGAAAACATGTGAGACTGAAAGGGCTAACAGAGTACTGAAGATAAAAATATGATTACGTTTCTACAACAGCAGTCGCCCCAAAGCCTTGATTCCTACATTAAGCAAAGATAGACACTGTTGGTTTTAAACCAAAATACCCTATTCCTTCCCAATGTTTCACGGATTGTCAGTTCTGTGAAACTTCAACCATACAAAACAAGCTAGTTTAAATTCTAAACAACAAAATGCAAGAAAGTGTATTTTTTGCAAAGGGTTATCCCAGGGCATCCTCTACAACCTTTACTTCTACTAATTCCATGTAGTTAATGAAATTCTAACTCTTCTGTGACTACCTCAGAAGGTTGGGATCACTCAACAACAAACCCTAGTCAAGTTCACAAAATTACCAGAAACAGAAGTTATGCATGTACTATAACACTGGATCTTTATTATCACTAGTTTTTTCCACTTTGAATTGCAGGGCATTCACTGCCAGATAAGTCCGACTCAGCATTCAAACATTCTACCAAGCACTCAATCTTCTTCTCTACTTCCATCATGCACCTGTATCCTACATTTCCATAGATGAAGCTTTAATCTCCAGGTAGGAGACAAGCAATCTAGGAAGATGGCAGCGATAAAGGTGGGCTTCAGTGTAGATGTACTATGTCTATCTGGAGAGAAGAACTATGACAATCTGGAAGGGGATAGAGGGCAGGTTGTTGAAGTAGAAAGGCCAGGGTTAATAAGGATTCATTGTTATACTGAGTACATAACTTCTGTATCTTATATTATCCCATCCATCCACTTCATATTGTGGAACAGGTTCCTCAACTACTTATTTCTATGGGTGGAATCATGGCAGGATGCCTTTAAAAACAACATCCTCAAAGTCAGACCTGAAGCTGTTGGAGATGTGGAATGTATGTTTAGTGAAAGTGGGCAACATACCCAAAGTTGCTGCAGTGCAAATATCATCACATGAAGAACTTTTGAAGAACGGTCTGTAAGCTGACATCAGTCTTGTAGAAAGAGCCTTCTGATTTGTCAGTAAAGTTTTATTGTTGAATTGGTACACACAGGTTATACAATCTGTAAGCCATCTGGACAGAGTTACTTTAGAAACCTTTTGTCTCACTCTAGAGGATGCATAAGAAATAAACAAATGATTGTCTTTCCTGATCATTATGGTTTGGTGTAATTAGAGACATAACTACCTGTGAACATCCAAGATGTTGAGTGAATATTTCCTCTTATTAGAGATACTGGAGAAATAGGCCAATGAGGTGTATAGTTTGGTTAGGAGGAAATTCTGAGGCAACTATACGCATAAAGGATGGGTTTGTTTTGAATTAGACCCTTTCTTTATGCAGTCAGTGGTGCATCAAATAGCATACTCGTCTTTGGTTCAGAAGGCTTTGGGTTCTATTCTCACATTAAGTATATGGATTGCTGACACTGCAATGCAGCTTGGGGGGGGTGGATTCTTGCATGTATCATATTCATATGAAATGTTAAACCAAGGTCCCATCTGCTTGAGATGGTGGTAGCTCAGGTGGATATAAAAGATCACATGGCACCTATCAAAAAGAGGGGGTCTATATCACATAGTTGAAGTTCCATAACTCCGAACACCTAATTGTCGAACCATTATGCTTGAAGTTACAGAACTTTGACTATGGGGAAAAAAAAGAACAGACAACAAAATAAATTGTTGTAAGCAGGGGGGCAAGCCACCCTGCGCCCCCCACACCCCCCACTACGTAAATATACCAACTCCGAGATCGCACCACATTGAACTGAATGGAAACCTCCACTTATGGAGATTTCCATTCAAACGCTCAAAATTTTATAAATTCGAACCTACGGTCTCAACCATATGTGGTTCGACCTTGTAAAAGTTTGACTATGTGATAGGAACCCAAAAAGTGTAGGGATTCTTTATTTAAAAAAAGCATTATGTACAATACTATTTACAAACTTACATATTTACAGATTTATACCCTATACAAATTCCTTTCCATCATACAATCTTAGATATCTTACTATTCATTCTTACATTAAATCTTATTTATCACCACTTCTTCTTCCACAACCACCACCTCTAAATTTTGCTTAACATTACTACTAGTCTCCACTTATCATTAATTTCATTCAGCCTTTCATTTCAAATGGCCCACACAACATAAATTAATCTTTTATCTATATTACCAACATTTTCCTTATTTTTACATCAATAATATCCATACAAAGTCTTATCCATATTTATTTAATTTACCTCCTTTATTTTATCAAAGGAATTTTCTTTACACAATTTTCCCACAACATTGCAACTCTTATACATTGTAAGAAAACATGTTCTGTAGTTTCTTCTTTACCACAATGTATACACACTCTTTCATTGTTTTATATGGCATATTTCCCTTTCTAAGTAATTTATTAATCACTAATCTCCATAAAAATCTGGACATTCTACCTGTTTATGACACCATGCTTTACTTACTTTTTTTAGCTTTAACTTTTTTAATTTGCTAGCTCAGCCCAAGGATTAACATAATAATATTTATCATGATATTTTTATACCACACTTTCCTCCGATTTTCTGTTTCATTTTTTTATTATCTATAAAATATTTTATTCTTCATAACATCTCGTTATTTAATGTAAACATGGTTTTCCTCTTTTAAAATTTTTAACATATCCCAGTGCTGGTTAGATTTACACTTTAGTATATTTAGTACCAACTTTTCATTTGTATCATGTATCCAAAAAACAACACTTTACACAAATTCATAGAAGGAGCATAAACAATTGGGTTTATTAATCCTAAACCTTAATCTTTCTTGTTCATGTATAAGAATTGTCTCATCATGGGATTAAATCTTGAGCCCCATATAAAAGAAAAAATTACTTGTAGTATTTCTTTTTCATAGATTATTGACAACATATAAAGACTAGCTAAGTATGTGATCTTTCACAGTAAAACTGAATTAATCACATAAACCTTTTTACTAAAGGATAGCTTGCATGTTATCAAAAACAACAACACTCCTTTATTTAATCTGGTAACCTATTCCATTGTTCCTTATATACATTTTTACACCCAAATCTTATTGCTAGCACAGAGATTTCTTTCCCAGAGAATGATACTTCTCCTATTTGTACTGTATCACCCAATCTTTTATTTTTTTTATTTAAGGTCATTTCTATTATGTTTAAACATTGATTATATAATATATAAGTAATTTCATCCGGACTTTATTTTTGTAATCAGTATATCATCATCTGCATAAATAAACATGACTGGATTTTTTATACCTTCAGTAGTATTATAAGTAACGCCTTTCATGCGTAAATTTACATCTCTGACAAATATATTCGTAACTAATGCAAATAATATACTACTCGTAACACATTCCTGATGTATGCCATTATTTATATCTATTTCTTTGCTTAACCATCTATCAACAACCCTCTTTTTCCCTTTTTTCTACATGGCATTGGGGTGTCATGTTAACTGTCGCCATATCTCTTGATTCGGTGCCACACTCCTGCTTTCTTTGGCACTCATGCCTGACTGCCACAGATCTTTTCTCACACAATTCACTCACCTCTTTGCTGGGTCCCCTGATTTGCTCTTATCTTGTTCCTGTCTGTCCCAAATCTTCTTCATCAAATTGTCTTCTGCTTTCCTGCAGATGCCCAAACTGCCATAATCTGTTCTCTTTGATCTACTCCGCAAATGGTGCTACTTTAACTTTTGCCTTTATGTCCTCATTTCTTTGCCTGTCCCACAGTGTGCGTCCTACCACCCTTCTCAGAATCATTTCCATCACCTCTAGCTTTTTAATCTGCTCTGCCTTTACTGCACAACTTTCTGTACCATGCACTTACTTTTCAGCTTCTTTGGCATTTTTCAGTCATACACTACACCTGATGCTCTGTGTAAGTTGGCTGCAACCCCTCTGATTCGGATTCTAGCTTTGACCTCTTCAATCAGACTTCCTTTCTCGTCAACCACCCCTTCCAGAAACTTGAAGCTATTAACCCATTCTGGTATCTTCCCTTCTACCTCAATACTTGGTTTCTTCTGATTTCCCCAATTTACTGTCATTACCACTGTCTTATTTGCATTTAGTTTCATTCCATATGCCTTCAGTTTTGTATTCTATTCCCTTATCCTTTACCGAAGTTCTTGCTCGGGGTCTGCCTGTAATGCCACATTGTCTACATACAGCAACTTTGTTGATTTGTGCCCTCTGACCTGTTTGCTGATGTAGTTCATTACCAGTATAAATAGCGGTGGGCTCAGAGCTGAATCCTGGTGCACACCCACTCCCACTGGGAACCCTTCTGTGAGACCTACACTGTTTGCACTTGAGTCACTGGGTCTTTGTACATAGCCTGCACTAATTTTATCAATATTTCTGGGACTTTGAACCAGCACAGTACTGCCCAAATCATCTTTCTTGGGACCTTGTCATATGCTTTCTCCAAGTCTGGGTCAGTTGTGTTGCATCCTGATATGAATCCGAACTGCTCATCTCCCATTTTACTTTCTACTACTCTGTGTATCCGTTTATCAATCACCCTTTCCAGTTCATGCAATGTGACAGGAGTTTAATACCTCTGTACTACCCACAGTTGCGGATGTTCCCTTTGTTCTTGTACACTGACACTAGTAAGCTTGTTTTCCAGTCATCTGGGATTTGCCTTTCTCTCCACACTCCTAGGAGTACCCTCAGGAACCATTTCTCCTCTATCTCACCCATCATCTTTATCATATCTGCTGTAATGTCATCTGAGTCTACTGCTTTTCCTGACTTAATTTTCCTAAGTTTTATTCTTACTTCTTCAAGGGGGGGGCTCCTCTTCTTCTCTCATTGTAGGCTGTGTCTGGGGCAGTACAGCTTCTGTGGGGTTTTCTTCATTCAGAAACTTAGGTAACTATTCCTTCCATCTGCCTTTGATGACCTGTGGACTGGTGAGCAGGTTGTTTTTGGCATCCCTTATGAAGGGTATCTGCCTATCTTCTTTATTTGTCTGTCTTTGTCTTGCAACCTGATGTTTCTTTGTGCCACCTACTGAGTCACTTTCCAGAAGCTGGTAGAGTGCCCACTGATACTCTGTTCTTTCCTACTGCAACGCCTTTCTTAGCTTCTTTGTTAGCCAGTATTCCTTCCTAGTCTGGTCCATATTGTCTATCTCCCACTTTTTCCTGTACTCTTTCTTTCTTTTGATGACTTCCTGGATTTCTGCATTCCACCACCAGCTTTCCTTATACACCTTGTTTCCCTACCTGGCTCATCCACACATCTGTTCTGTAGTCCTCACACGTGCTGTTTTGAGGCACTGCCATTCTTCTTCAACTTCTACTATTTCCTCCTCTTCCTGAGGTGTTAGAGCCCTGAGCAAGTCCTTGAACTGTTGCTTTCTCTCTAGGCAACTTCCAGGTCTTTAACCTGGTCTCTGTTGACCTTAGAGCCTTCTCTGACCATTTCTTGCAGCTGATTTTTACAACCAGTAGTTTATGCTGTAGATAGATTGCTTCACTTGGGATGAGTTTGCAGTCACTGATTCTACCCCTTTGCCCTTTCTTTACTAGGAGGAAGTCCACCTGAGTTGCATATTGGTCACATTTGTATGTGATCTTGTGACTGCCTCTCTTTCTCAACTATGTGTTGGCTACTATCAAGCCATTTGGCAGATAGAATTACCTCTCCTTTATTCCTGTTACCCTACCGATGTGGACCCAGGCAGTCCCCATATCCTGTTCTGTCTGTCCCAATATGTGCGTTCAAGTCACCCATTATCAACTTCAGTTTCTATTGCCCTGTTTTATCTGGAAGGTGTTGCAACTGCTGTATAAATGCAAACTTTTCCTCACTACCACAACCCTGCTGAGGGGCATAGGCTGAGATTATGAATACTGCCCTATCATTATATCCCTCACTGCCTTCTGAAGCCACTCTCTCACCACAATTCCCACACCATTAATAGCCTGTCCACCTCCTGAGTAGTATATTCTGTATCCCAAACCATGTATCTTGGTTTAGCCATCCATTTACTAAAATTCTTAATTTATTTTTATTATATGCAGAGCAATATATATTCTTAATTTTTTTACTAAGGTTATACTCTTCCATAATTGTCCACAAAAGATCATGTTATGCCACATCAAAAATTTTATTTAAATTTGCTATCATGATCTTGGTATCGCCAGTCCTGTTTATATCATCATCCACAATTTCCCTTACTATGAATAATAATTCTTGACATCCTTTTCCCTTTAACTTATATATGCTATCTTCCATAATACTTTCATTTTACTTTCCATTCTCATCTGAATTATTTTCATAAAACGCTTATAAGATGTATTATTCAATACTATAGGTCTACAATTTTCAACTTTATTTTTTCTTCCTTTTTCAACAAATTTAAGCATACCACTGTATAAATCTTTATACATAAAACCTTCATTTAACTTCTATTCATAATTTTTAAGAAGTTTTTTTTGTCAAGCTGTACTTTTTTATATAAAATAGGTATCCTATTCTATCTGATCCTCAAACTGACTGAAAATTAACATGGTGAAGTAGCTTATCTAATTCATACAAAGAAATCTCATTTTCCAAACCTTATTTTCTTGTTCTGTAATTTATTCACATGACATTCTTTTTGGCACTGTTTTCTTACACTGAAACATTTTCTTTACCTCAGTTATTATGATATTCATAATTTGCTCATGAGATCTTCTTACCTCTCCTCTATCATCTTTCATTTCTCTCATTACACTAGCATTCTCTTTAACTATGCTACTCAAATAAGCTACCTCTTCTTTTTTTAGCTTGTAAAAATACCTTTGCTTAAATAATATTCTTTGATTTTCTCTTGATTTTTTTCATACATTCTCCATTTTATCATATCATATTCAGTTATTGTTACTTTCCAAATCCTTAGTTTAATGCATCCAAACACATTGTTTTATAATTTATTTTCTCTGCTTTTATTACATCTGATGGCCATTCTAAAAAACATTTACTGTATTTTTCTTTCAAATCTAGCCACCACTCAGATCAGTTTTTATAACACACTCTAGTGGAATGTGATCTTTTCATAAACACACACACATTTTTTTTTCATTTTCATTCCATTATTTCTCATTTGTTCTATTTATCCCTTTTTCCCAATCTAGTACACTCCTTATCTTCTTCTACTTCTCTCCAAATGGCTGAATGATCTGAAAAGCCTACTATAAGTGTCTCTCCCTTAGCCATAGTTAAACCTTGTGATATAATAAAATAATCTCTTTCTGTATTATATATACTACAATTATATTTCCACAACTTATTCCTTGAAATCTTAAACCGGCACATTTTATAACTTCAAAAATTTTCTTGACATCATTTCCTATCATCTTTTTTTTTTCCCTGTCAAATCACAATTAAAATGTCATGTTAATATTATGTTAATATTCGTTACTGCATAATCCAAAATTTTATTAAATAAGTTTTCCCTTTCTTTACTTGTAGCATAAGCATATAATGCTATGTAATTCTATATACATGGTTATGCCATCTGATATCTACAAAAGTTAGTCTTCCCATCACTGCTAATATTATATTCAGTATTTTCACGGACTTTCTACAAAGTACAACTACGCCTAAACATAGTTCCTTTCTCAAGTTCCATATTGTAGCTCCTCCTCAACGTTTCTGCTTCTAATTACTCTTCTTGTGTCAAAACAATCTTATATCTTCATTATTATTACTTCAACAGCACACTTACATCAGTTTATAACATCTATTCTTCTACTTACATTTTTGATACTATTAACATTTAACAAAAACACTCTAAAATGGATCCCTTATTTCAAAACCTTCTTCTATATGCTCATGTTTCATTTTTTTCTCTTATCTTTCTTCCTAATCTTTATTGTTACCCTGTTCTTGTTCCCCTATATCCTGTTTATCTTTTAATGGGTCAGTTTCTTCTCTTTGGATGCTATCCTCACTTTTGTTTTCTTCTTATACTGCTTCATCCTTTTTCCTCTAAGTTACAATCCATCCATAAATGCATAATTTTGCTGCATTTATAACATTTCAATTCACACTTTTTTGCATAAAAACATGTTTTCTCACAAATATAACATTTCCTCTTATCACAATTACTTATCAAATGATAATCTTTTCCACAGAAAAAAAACATGTTTTCCGTTGTCAATATTTTACACCTCCACCTCTCTTACCATCTACATTTATCTAAGTAAGGATATGGACATTTTTTTTCTTTTTCCATTTTCCACACAATATGACAGTCCCATTCCCAGTCCATAATCCTCTATCATTATACACTTTGCTAATGTCCATAACTTATTTACAATGTCTGCTTATATGTCGCATAAAGTCTTTTTCAACTTCAGTTCAAAATTGAAAAATGCATTTTCTTTTTTGTTTCTTTGTGAAATGCTTTAATCACATTAAGAAGTCCATGGATTTTAGTTGTTTTCTTCTCATACTGCCTCTAAAAGTTTCCAGAACAGAACCAGTCTTAAAAAACTAATGTCACAAAATGTCTCTTACTGAATAAGAATAAAAACACTTACCTCCTGATTCTTCACTCCCAACGGGACTATTAAATTATCCCAAATGTCATACCTGTCCATTTTTTTTCTTCCTTGTACTGAATTCTCACCATAAGTTCCCTTTGATTGTTGAGATGTCCTCTCCTTTGTTCATCTCTCATCACTTTCATTGCAGTTTCTTTAACAGTCTGGATATACAATTTTGTCTGGAGATCTCCTTTCAAAATAGATTTTGATTCCTCTGAGTTAATTTTGTACATTATTTCCCACTCTCCATCTCTAAGTCTCTGCATCACCAATTCACCCAAAATATCACCTCCAACCCTCCCAGCTGGAGGGTTGTAATAACAGATCCATCAGTGTATTGCACATTTGCTTCCGATGAAACAAAAAAGTTCTGCTAAAGCAGTTCCTCAGAATCTGGTACAGCTTCAGAAATTACACTAGAGTTCCCTCCAGTTCTGTCCACCATCTTGGATGTCCTCGAGTGCTGTTCTCCCAGCCATCACTGCACTAGGAACAGAAAAAGCACTCCCCTAATGAGTAGGGTTTATTTATATATACATAGCTTATGTACAATGCTTAATATTTACATATCAACATTATTTACATATATTTACAAACTTTCAGATTTTATACATTGTTTTAAGTGTCCACATCACCCTTTAATCCACAACCAGAATCATATTTTCTCCAAAATCTTTCCCAGCACCCATTTTCCATTATACTTGATTCAGGCCATACTGTCCATATAACATAAAATATAATTATTTCCATTTGTTTAGCTTCTTCTTGTTTTTTAACACTATAGAAACCAAATTCAATCAAATTCATGCTTATCTGTTCCACTTTTTATATCCTTTTAACACATAACATTTACACATTTCATTCCATAAAACTTTTGCCCTTATACAACTCAAAAATGCATGTTCAGTAGTTTCATATTCCCCACATGCATGACATATTCTATCTTGTATCCTTTTATATGGCATATTTGTCTTAACAGGCAAATTTGTTTTGGACAATCTCCATAAGAAATCATTGCATTCATGAATCATTTTATACCATACAAACCTCATTTTATTGCGTTCTTTTTCTGGTATGAAAAGATTCATGAATCTTTCCATGGATTAAAATAATAAAACGCGTTCGTAACATTCTGGTACCATTCTTTTCTATCCTTCTCATCTTCATCTGTTTTTAATTTCCAAAACATGATTTTATTTTGAAACTCTTTAAATTCTTCATTGACATCTTCTTTAAGTCATTTACCTGCCTCCATTTTTCCCAGAAGACTTGATATTTGTTTTTGACAAAATATGAATATTATTTTCTCATTTTATATAACATTTCAAGGCTTTATATATGTTCACTGATGCTGCATACACTACAGGATTTGACAGCTGTAGTCCTCCTTGTTCTTTTTTCATATTTAACATTGCTCACTTAACCGGATTCAACCTGGGACCCCATATAAAAGAATATAATATGTTCTTCAACTCTTTTTCATAGTTTGTAGGAATCATTTAATTATTTGCTGTATAACCAAGTTTTTAAATCACCATTGTATTTATCAAGTAAGCCTTCTTCCTATATGGAAATTGAAATGATTTCCAAAATAATGTCATATCTGTTATTTCTTTAAATTATATTTTCCATTGTTCTTCTACATACACATTTTGTCCAAACTTAATTCCCAAAACTTCTTTAAACAACGTATTACATTTTATTTCTTTTACGTTTCCTATCAGACCAAAACCTTTACTTTTTTCTTTATTTATACATAATCCAGTTTCATTTAATAATAAATATTGCTTTTAAATGACTGTTTCCATGTATTCTTTATCACTTGTGATTGTCACCATCTACATAGGTATACATTACTGGTAACTGTAGTTCATTCAGTATTTTATATCCTGCCTTATCTGTCATTTTAATAATATTGCTTACTATCATATTCATAATCAATGAAATATACTACTACTAGCTGGACGTGCTTGTCTAATTCTAGATCTTATTTGAAGCTCTTCACTAATCCATCCATTCACATTAAGTTTAAAAATATTTCTATCATAAACAGATTTAATTACATTTATTATTCATTTACTAATGTTATATGCCTTTAAGATATCACATATTTCATGCTGAATTCAGTCATATGCTTACTTAAATCTTCAATCATTTTTGCATTTACATTTTTGTTTATATCATCATTCACCACTTCATTAATAATCCATAACAAGTCTTGCACTCCTTTACCTTTTCTGCCAAATACAGTTTGCTTATGTACCTTTCCCATTCTATTTTTTAATCTTTTAGTTGGGATTCTCATAAAAAATCTTATAATCTGTATTATTTAAAGTTATAGGTCTCCAATTTCTATCATCTATGTCTCTTTTTTTCCATATACATTTTATAACCCCTATACATATTTCTTTATAATTTATTCCCATTTCCAACCATTCATTCAATACTTCTACAAATTTAGCTTTTTGCCAATATTCCATATAATTAAACATATTATATTCAGTACCATCTAAGCCTGTTAGTATGAAAGTCTTCATATTTATGTCTTTTAGCACTTCATTTAATTCTTCAATACTTATACTTTTCTCTCTACATATATATTATCCTCCATATTTAATTTGCTTGTTTCATATTTTCTTTTGTTTTATTTCTTTTTTGATATATAAATCAAATATATGATTATCATGTCACACTTCTTTCCGGACCTCCATTGAAAAGTGGCATCTTTCCAAGTCGGACTTTCCCGGTAAACAAATGTTAAATAAAATAAAAAGTAAATAAAAATAAAAAATACATATTCCTTAATGATTTTTTATATTTTCCTGTGTTTTTACTTGTATTTCTTCTTTATTCTTTAACTCTCTTATTCTTCTTTTTCTCTTTTTAACTAATTTACTTAAATAAGGTGCTGCAGCTTCTTTTTCCCTTGTAAATGATATATTTGTTTATATAACAGCTTACTCATCTTTATTTGACTCTTTTCAGATATTTCTTTTTCTTTCACATAGGATATTCTCTTTTTTTACTATATCTTGAAATATTTCTTGAGATAATAACTTAATATGCTTTTTTTCTTTATTTCTCTTGTTTTCAATACATTCTAAAAACATAATTTATATTTTTCTGCAAAGCTAGTCTATCATGTGGTCCAATTTCCATAAAATTCTCTCATACCTATATGATTCTCCCGTAGTGTATACATTACTTTGTCATCTTGTTCGAATTCTTTTTCATCTAGTCTTTTAATTCCTTTTCTTTTTTAGATAATCTTCCTTTTCATGTATTCCATATTGTTAAATAATCAGAAAATCAATTTCATTTTTTTCTGTATAATTTTTAACCCTTCTGATATCAAAAAATATTTTCAGTCATACTCTCATTTCTCATAAGTCCAATGACTATAGTCTCATGCACATAATTTGCCATATTCCATTCACTATTTTAACGTCATATTCTTTTTTTTCTATCCAATCTTAAATCTATTATAGTAATGCATCCTAATTTCACTATTGTGACATCTAATATTTTAGTGTTATCTGGACATAATATACATTTGTCCAAGCACATTTATTTTCCCATATTCCAAACAACAGTTCCATTCCATAATTTTTCTATGTGTACTCTTTCTTCCAGTGTTAATAATCTAATATCCTTCAATATAATCACATTAGCATCTAATAATGCACACCATTTTAATATGCCAATTCTCCTCAACATTTTTTCATAGTATTCACATTAATAGCTAATATTTTCAGTTTCTAACACAGAAGAGGAGAAAAAATAAAACGAAGAACTCATCCTTTACCTTTTTTATTCTCTAACATACCTCTGTGTTTTCTTTTCCTTTAACTCTTTTTGCTATAGAAGTCTTTCTTCCTTTCACTGCTTGCCAATCCACTTATTCATCTTCACATATATCAGTTTTTTTCTTCTTTTATTTTTTATAAAGAAAATAAAAAATGGCAAAAGATGGAGTATCTGAAATGACTACAAAATTCTTTAATGGTGCCTCCTGGTGCCTCGGCTGTTGTTTTAAAGAGATAATAAACACCATTTACACAGTCAATTTATACCACTCTTGATGCTAAAATTGGGCCCATTAACAATTCATCATTGGAACCAATTATTAAAGTACCAAGTGCAAGTACAAATACAACCCCAAATGTCCCAATATGACATGCTTTTCCCTGAAGCCTAACTAGTTAACAATCTTAAATATCCTAAATGTGCTGATTCCACAAAGTAAACAGGTATATTTAAACATATAAATTTAACTCCAAGTTTAAACCAATAGGATGTAATGTATCAAAATTTACAATAACCTTTGTTTCCAATGACAACAGTTTTTGCACAAAATCATCAGCCTGATTATATTTGGGCTTAGCCAAGACACTAAAAAACAAGCTAGCTTCAGATCCCCCATGGGCAGTATAAACATGGTATGCCACTGGACTGTCTAACCTGCTATGCCTGATATCTCCCAGATGTTCCATAATGCATTTTTGGCCAGTCTTTTTGTTTGTCCAACATACCACCTGGTAGGTGTGCATCCACAACCAATGATGTACACCACCCCACATGAACAACAATTAAATCTGTTCTCTGTTTTATATATTATTTTATTGATCTTTTTACCATTTAAATTCCTCATCCTACTACAGACTCTGCATTTTCTACAAGGCAAACTATCTGTTGGAAAACTTCCACTCCATGATTTACTTTGGTTCAGCACTTCTTTTAAATTCAAGAATCTGATGAACGAAAAAGTAACTCTCTCAAGAAATAAATCATGAAGATTTTCCCCTTGTAACACAACTGGCCAGAATCTCTCCACTAGCTGTTTCAAAATTTCAATAAAGGGAGAGAATCTACTGACAAAAAATATTTTTCTCTATGCTTTTCAATGTATCTTCTTTGTCTGACTGTGTGGTTGCCACTAGAGGTACCAGGAGGCACCATTAAAAGAATTTAGCAGTCATTTCATAGGCTCCATCTTTTGTTATTTTTTTACTCTATTTTATTTTTTCCTTCTTTAACATTTGTATCTGTAATCTTGACTACCTCATTCTGAGTTACTTTTTCTTGTATCTTTTTCTTGTTCCACATCTTGTATAACCTCTTCTACAGTTCATTGCTCCACATTTTCACAATCTACCCAAACATGTCCTGTATTACCACACTTTTTACATTTCACAATTTTACTTCATGTCCTGTCTTTCCACATATAAAACATTTCCTTTTATTACATGCATGAATCAAGTGATCATCTTTTCTGCAAAAAAAACAGGTTTTAGGCTGACCCCTATATTTAACAAAACCTCTAGTATTATTCACATTTATGACACTTGGTATATACTGCACACTGGCATTTCCATTTTCAATATAAACCCACATTCCCAACCTCCAGTTCACAGTCCTCTTTCATCAGAAATCTTCATAGTGTCCGTCACATCTTTGCAAACAGTCATTAAATGTATTTTTAATTCAACAGCCTTTGCTTCTGTTCTAAACTGTAGTATTACCCTCTTCTTAGTGTGTCTAAAAAATGCTTGAATAACATATTCTGACCAAGGATAGATATTCTTTTTTAACTCATAATTTCTTAAGAAATTCTCCATATATTGTCCATTTTCAAGTAAGTCACAAAAGTCTCTTTATTAATCAAAATAAACGTTCTTACCTGTTTTATAGAGACACCCAATGGCACAATCAATGAGTCCCAGATTTAATACATGTCAAGTCCTTTGTCCTTTTTACTACTTATTTGAATAATATACTCTTAACTTCTTTCTTTCCTTCTCCATTTTTCTTCTCTTTCTTTAACAGTTTGCTCATAGGTCTTCTCTTCTGGTTCACTTTTTCTTCCTCCTTCTTCTATCTTCTGCATTATCTCACTTCATAATGCTACTGCCCCATTCTCTAGCTTGCTTTGATCTATTAACTGCTCCAAATAATCATCCTGCAACCCCTCCCCCGGACTGGAGGGTTTGTAATAATACATCCCGTTTGACTCTCTGACTCACTTTCAAACAGCTTCTGCTGAAGCACTTCTTCAGTATCAGCTAGCTGTTTATCTACCACATTGCTCAGCTTCACATTCTCCTTCTCCTCTGATACAGACGCTTCGACAAGTTTTGCATCCACCTCCACGTTTGGTAGCGATTCTACCATTTACAAACTGCTTAACAGCTCCTTTGACAAGGTTTCTTTCTCCGTTGCTCCTCCAGTTTCTCTGGGCTGCCTTTGCACCTGGAATGGAAACCAGAGGATGATAGCATCACACACAATACTCCTAACCAAGAGAAGGGAAGCTCCCTGTAGCACTGGCCATATAAATACCACCTCAGGTCTGCCACGAAAAAAAGCTGCTAGCTTAGTAGGACTAAGATGGTCAACAAAGGATAAATTAATTAAATAAATAAATAAAAAGATTACATGTGGAGGTGGAGGAGGACAGTGCATCTATCTCTGAAATCAACTAGCAGAAGGAAAAGCTACCAGACACAAGCTCTTCCAGGAAAAAAAAAATCAAGTCTACAGAAGAGGCTGATTTGAATACAGGATGAGATAGCAAGTACAACTCAATGCTGAAGTCCCAAGGGGAAGTAGACAAGGGCGCCCACAGGCAGGTTCATGGTGGTGGACAAAGGTACAAGTGAGAGGGAGGTGTGTGTGTGTGTGTGTGTGTGTGTGTGTGTGTGTGTGTGTGTGTGTGTGTGTGTGTGTGTGTGAGAAATAGGTAGGGGTGTATGTATGTAAGAAGTAGGAAGGTAGGGATGTGTGTGTGTGTATGTAAGTGGTAGGTAGGGGTGTGTGTGTGAGAGAGAAGTAGGTGTGTGTGTATGTGAGAGGGAGGTAGGGGGGTATGTGTTTGTAAGAGGGAGATAGGGTGTGTGTGTGTGTGTGTTTTTTTTTGTGTAAGAAAGAGGGGTGCAGGAGTGAGCGAGTGTGTGTGTGTGTGTGTGTGTGTGTGTGTGTGTGTGTGTGTGTGCGCCTAGGGGGGTCATACCTTGCAATTATCCAGATTTTTGTGTCATATTTTTGGTTTGTTTCCCATAAAATTGTGTTTTCTTTTGGCAAATCATTGAGGACTGTAGTCAGAAAATAATGGCAGACATTTGAGTTTTAGACTTCATATCCTCAGAAAATGCATACTAATGCAAACTGTGTTGTTCTATCTACTTTCTAACAAAGTAGGGGGTGTGTATGTGTGTTCCTCATACCTTTCAACTGTACAGATTTTCAAAGAATGTCCAGATTTTTGCCTTATATTTTTTTGTCTGTTATTCATAAAATTCTGTTTTTTTTTGACAAATCAGTGAGATGAGGTAAGGATTAAAGTTAATAAATAATTACATGTATTTTTGATTTCAGACTTCACATCCTTTAGAAAATGCATTCTAACACAAATCCTGTTATTCTAGCGACTTTCTAAATGTTTCCCTATTTTGGGCCATTGTCCCTAACATTATAATAGGTTTGTCCAGATTTCTTGCGCTAAGAGATTGAGAGGTATGGTGTGTATATGTGTAAGGAGGAGGTAGCATACCCCTCAGCTGTCCATGTTTTTGCAGAATGTCCAGCTTTATGCCCCATATTCCTCCTAAAAAGGATTGAAGTGGCTAAATAATAATAGACATTTGAGTTTTAGATGTTATATATCCTTTAAAATAATGCATGCCAACACAAATCCTGTTATTCTAGCAATTTTTTAAGTTCATGAGAGCAATATTTATAATCTGTCCCTATGTATTTTAGGCTTTTTCCAAATTTCTTGCACTAAGAGGTTGAGCTGTGTGGGTGTGTGATTAAGAGTGAAATGCCCTATTTATTGTTAGAAGGTTGACTTTATTTTCAAGTGCATTTTCAAAGGTTGACTTTATTTTCAAGTGCATTTTCAAGGAATTATGCGCTTCAAGGGAAGAGAAGTTTACTTCTGATCATGCTAAGTCTGCTTAAAATGTGCAACTGCTTTGTTTATCAAATGTTATCACAACTATGGTATAGAAATTTAAAGCTGTATTAGTAGCACAGCAGATAGCATACTTAAATCTTGATTTAGAGGGCTGTAGGTTCTACTCCCACAGCATGTAGATTTGTATTTTAAGGGGATGGGGTACTGCAGTCCTGAGTATGTCCTCCTTTGGATGAGATGCCTATTAACTATGAACCTGTTTATCAGCTTGGCACCCATTCCCTATTGCAATATACTGGCTTACCATTATTTTAATGCAACACAGGCAATTTATTATTTAAGGGCAGCAGGCACTGAATTTGTAGATGAAACACTGAAATATAAAGTTGTTTTCTAGCAACAACTTCTTCATTAGTTTCAGATCTCTTTAATATGGAATTATTCAGATGACTTTTACTTATGCAGAGATTGTGCATATTGACTGATATTGGTGACAGAAGTTTGAGTAGCCTTTTATGGTTGAAATGTTCTGAATTGGGCAGTTTGTCATTATTGGTTCATACGTTTTGTTTTATTGCTTACTGGAAAAATGTTCAAAACTATAACTTTAAAACATACTCTAACAAGTGGTGTTGTATTATACAAGGGATATAATTCAATTATATATTGTAATTAATACTATCAGGAAGGTGAGTCAAAGAACTTCTGCATGGTCCTAAAAATGTGTGCAATGGGCCTATGATTTGAAAACAGCTGAAAGGTAAACTTAACCTGCCACTGGCCAGATGCATTTTCTTTGAATGTGGGTTTCAATGCTGTTTCAGTGAATGTGAGTGTCAAAGGTGGAGACGTTTTAATGCTAAGGCTGTTTTCATTGTAAGACTATTGGTTTGTTTAGCAAATGTCTATCAGTGTTTGTGCTATAAAATTTGAAATTAAAGTTGTAAATTAAATCCAAATATCGGTAATCATTGTAGAAGTAAAGCATAAAATAGTATGCACACTGAGAGATTTGAACAGTGTTTATGGCAAGTGGGGAGAAATAGCCAAGTAATGGCACACTGGAATGGCTGCGTGGGTGGGGGGGCTCTGGGTTTGCACCCCCCAGCAAAAAATCCTGCAGGGTCCCCTGGAAGTAGGGTCTTTAATGGTGGATCAGAGAAGAAATTTTCCTTTATGGAATGCTTTGCAGAACTACTGAGCTGTCAAAAAGCAAGAAATAGCAAACAACTGGATCTTAATTCTAGAATAATGAAATAACATCAATAAGACACGATAGAAAGTGCAAAACTGAAGGGAATGAAATGGAGAAGAGATCAAAGCCCTGATGAAAGGTCCAGATTGAGAATATTTTCCACTTCTTCACGTATAGATTCTTTCTGTATGGCTGAGAGAATTTTGATCTCTCTACAGGAATAGGCTTGGTCTGTTGCCATCATTGGAACTGAAAAAGCCATGCAGTTAATTTGAGTGACCAAATGGCTGAGTGAGAGTCATTAAATAGGTGGAACTAGAAGCCAGGGCTGCTTTTTGAGTTGAAGCTATAGTAAGTGGAACCAAATTTCCCTGGGCCAGAAAGGGACTATGAAAATAACTGAAGCCTTGCACAGAGATACTTTCTGAAGACGTTTCATCATTAGAGGAACAGTAGGAAAGGCGGAGAGAAGTCTGAATGGCCACTGACAGACCACAGCATTCCTGGGTGACTGAACCTGTGCAAGGCTAAGGACAAAATAGTTGCTACATCTAATACTGGTTGGAGATGCAAACAGTCTGCAGCAATGCTGGTCCCAGCAGCAAAATACTGTTTGTGTTACTGACAGATTGAAGGATTACTCAACAGACATCAGAACTGATTTGCTTATCCTGTCTGTAAGGTAGTTGATCCATCCCAGAATGTTTATGGCCACAAAAAAGTGCTACAAAGATGCTGCCCACTGCCACACTCTCATGCTCAACCCACCCCTGAATGTAGACATCCATGGTCACTGTGGCCTTGGGATGTGGCTGGGTAAGGGGTCTTTCCATTGAAACTACAGAGGACTCCTTCCATCACATTAACTGTTCTTTGTATACAGAGGAGATTAATGGGAGTGCTCATGGAGTCTAGCTGAAACAACTCTAGAACCCCCTGTAAAATCTAGTATGAGTACAATAAGCACTGAAGTCAGTATTGAACCAAGGACGTTTAATATGAGATAACTTGGGAGAGATTGCCAGGACAGAAGATCAACATTGCAGCTAGCAATAAGAAAAGTCTTTCTTCAGGTAGTTTTACACTGAATGACCTCCTTGTCTCCTGATGGAATTCCTATGAAGACCAAGGTATGGGAAGGCTGTAACAGGGATTTTTCCGTGATGACTTAGATGCCTAAAGGCAGACACAAGTGAAGTAATCAACTGGCTGACAGAAGGGACTCCTTTGTTCTGGCAGGCAGAAGCCAATTATCTAGATATGGGAATACATGAATTCCTGAGCTAAAACATGAGCTATGATTAATGCTGTGCATATGAGGAGAAGGAATTGATGAGACCAAAAGCCAATGCTAGGAACTGATAGTGATTTAATCCCAGATGGAAGCACTTGTATGTTCTGAACTTCTTTGTAATCCTCATGTGGTCCTTTAGTGTCCTGAATGTCTACATAGCACATTCAGTCATTCTGCTGTAGGCAAAGGAGAATAACTTTCACAGTGACCATCTGGGATTACGTCTTCTTTGCACACTGGTTTAGGCATGCTCATATCAAGACTAGAATAAAAAAACACACAGCAGTGAAGGTAGTAGATAAATTCTTTACTTCTACAAAAAAAAATCTGGTACCACGGCCTTTCGCCTTCAAGGATACATACATCACAATGAACACTACATTTATACCAGGTTGTAATCCCATCATTGACATATTGATTAGTTAATTAATATCCCATTGCCTCAACTCTTTTAAAGTGACCCATACCTATTTCATCAAACCTTTATATAAAATTTGAATTCCACTTTCAAACTATCAAAATACACTTAATACATAAATACTTAATACATAAACATCAAATATAGTTGTGTACAGTAATAAATACATATATATTCAAAAACTATATATATATATATATATATATATATATATATATATATATGATGAAATAGGTAAATAGGTATGGGTCACTTTAAAAGAGTTGAGGCAAAGGGATATTTAACAATGTAAGGGTAATAGGATAATTAATTAACCAATTAATGTGTCAATGATGGGATTACAACCTGGTATAAATGTAGTGTTCATTGTGATGTATGTATAATAACAGCCATGTGAATCTCAGCCTATCCAAAAGCACTTATTATCCTTTCCCAATCAAAGTCAGACGAGCTCCTGACCTAGTAGATCTGAAGAAAGAAGTAAAGGTGAGACAGGATGGCAGAAATGAGGAAAGCTCCCTTTCAGAACTGCAGCTACTTACTGACGTTTTGGGGAAGCAGTCTTGTATAACGATGGTCTCAGATGGGGGAAGGCACTGGCACCAAAGACTACGATGGTGCCAAAACAGGGGCAATGCTGCCCGCAAGAAATCAGTATAAAGACATTTTGGAGATGGAGAACCCTGAGGCTGAGACTATTCTATCTTCCTCCTCCTCTTTTCTTTGTCGTTCTTCTTCTGCATTTCTGTTTTTTCTTCATCCAAAGCTCCACATAACAGTGCCAGTGACTTTACATTTTATTTACTGCAACATGGGCATGGTAGTCAGCAAAAAAAAAAACACATGGAAACTCTTCTGTGGAAAAAGGCACTGTACACTGGTTTGGGCAAGCAAGATTTGGAAGCCTGGAACTGTTATGTTTTTACTGGCTGTAGCTATTTTTGTGGTCTGTTCTGATTTTCAGTTAAATACAGCTGCAGCTGCTGCAGATGAGTTCCCTCACATATTTACAGTGCTGTTCATATTTGTGGTATTGTCACAAAATTGCCTTTTTGTTGGATTTATTTTCATAATGCTTTTGTTTTGTAAAAAATAATAAGCTGCCAGTCTTCCTTTATGAGCCTGACTGACTTCTTCAAAAATGTTGTGTGTGTTGGCATTTGCTAGCTGGCTGCTCATCTTAGTACTGTAAGAGCCCAAATCGTTTTTTTTGTGGAGGACTGAAGGCAATCCACACATTCCTGCATACCATTGCAGATTCTTTGGTTGTTTATTTTTCTTCAGCTTTACTAAGGTGAGTAGATAGTACAGTAATTTGCTGGCTGCACATATCCCTTAGAGCAATGGACAAAATGTGGTATTTCAATCACTCATCTCAACTGTCCCTGATGTTGACTCAAACATTTTGCTCTCTCTCTCTCATAAAACAGATGGGAGAAAAGGTACTGGATTAGACTTAATAAATAAATAATGGAATAATTAGAGTTACAGACTTATTTTACTTCAGAAAATACATGCAGATTGTATAAACACATGATGCAGGCTGAAATGTTTGTTCTGTGTTCATTCAGTGACTTTTTGAGAAAAGATGGCAGACTACAAGTAAATAAGTATTCACAGTCATTATAGTCAATTTTTAACTCATTACATCTGAGCTCTGCTCATACCACCTTTAAC
This sequence comes from Protopterus annectens, assembly GCF_019279795.1. Classification (NCBI taxonomy): domain Eukaryota; kingdom Metazoa; phylum Chordata; order Ceratodontiformes; family Protopteridae; genus Protopterus; species Protopterus annectens. The sequence goes on along the minus strand of NC_056731.1, from coordinate 131,305,566 downwards.
TAGGTCATGAAATAATTAGTGTACTGCTGCCTTTCTTTGGAAGGATGTAAGTTTTCATGTTATGTCAACAATATTTTAGGGAGCTTGGTTCCTGACGTAGTTTCAGACCAAAGGCAAGCTTAAATGCACTTGCACTACTAGGTTTATTAGAATGGGCTACATACAACCACGTGCAATTTTAGTTGTGTTATTCTCATCATGGCAGCTACTGACATATGGATAATGGATGAAAAGGTTCTCATTATCTGAATGACAGTAATCCCTACACAGCACAGTGGCTTAGTGGATAAAATGTCTGCCTCACTGTTCAGGGTCCAGATTTAATCCTGATATAGTTAATTAATTATATAATAACTTTCTTGGGTGGCAAAAACCAGGGTACTGTTTGGCTAGGCTTATATAGGCCCTAGGGCCCATAGTCTAGTACCTACCTATGAACCTATATCTGGTCACTAACTCGCTGTGTGGAGTTTGTCTACTCTTCCTTTGTCTGCATGGTTTAGTCTGCCAGTTAGCACAGAGGATTAAGGCTGACAGAGCCACATCTAGGTTGGCAGTGAAGCTCCTCAGCCTCAACCCAAACTTTGAAGACAAAACGAAAAAAAGTCTTTCCATAGCCTTATCAGGAAAAAAAAACTAATGGCAGCAACCTGCTTGCTAAAACTGTGACAAGCACATTGCTACAGTTACTAGAACACACTTTGCTTCTAATTTCTACAGCAGATGTAGTATCTGCATTCATTTATGAAGCCACAGTATCCTTGTAGCTTCATTAATGAACACTGGTAATGCATTTGTGCCCTATCAGCACTTGTCAATTGTCCCTCATAACAGTTTGCACCAGGGCACCTGGGGGCAGCTAGTCCTTTTGCCTTGCATTGGTTAAGGTTATGAGCTGTTAACAAGCTGCTTCCTAGAGTCCAGAATTAGTCCATTTGCCTACTCTGTGATTTCTGAAGAGGTCACCTAAATACACTACTCTGAGACAGTACAGAAAATGGAGATAGGATCTACAATAGTCTCCTAAACCTCATGCATATTAGCTACATTAGAACTTATGACTTCTGTAGATATCAGTGTATTGGGAAGATACTAGCCTATGATTTTTATAAACTGTAAGTATGAGGGGTTCTGTTTCTAATCCTGTCAAGTGACATTGATTACAATCCAGGTTGATACATAACCACCAGCTAATCTATCTTTAGATATGAATGAATGAATTACAAAGAATGGGTCGGGTGTGTGCATGAGGTTATTGTGGTAGCATGTATGGAATAATTGTGATTAGCACTGGAAAGATGGCCACTTGCGGCAAGTAGTTTAGATTGCTGTGATTCTGCGTAGAGTGATCGGGAGCTTTCTGCTGTAAATGGTTTAGCCAGACTTCCAGTTAAACTGTAATGGGTTGCTTGCTTTGACTGGCGTATGATGTATTACGTTAAGCAAAACTAGTGCGCCAAACTCCTCTTTCAGTAATCAAAGGAAGTATGTAAGTGAGCTGTGGCATCTGTGATACTTCGCATGAGTAGATCGCTGTGATGGGACTGGCTACCTTGATGTGGTACAACACGTTACAAGATATTGCTACTATAAAATGTCATTCAAGATTCAGTGAGACATTTATGGGGCTATGCTATTTGTTGGGGGGGGCAGTACTAGATTTGAGAACAAATTGAAAAAGCCTGGCCACGTCCTTTCTTAAGACTGTTCCAGATATATGAAAGATGTTTAAGAATAAATTCACGGACCAGACCCTTAAAAGCAAGATCCTTGACAATGACTCAACAGCAACACCATAGGCCCAAGGTGAAAAAAAAGGGAAATGTATCATCTGTAAGGTGAAATCAGAAGAGGATACAGGCACCCACACTTAATGTGAAGGACATTTAACTCAACGATTATACTCTGATAAAGGCAGGTTCGTCAAGCAGCTTTTCTGATTTTATATATAGATATATATATATATGGGTCCCCTACACATAACCAAAATGCCACTTATCCGATATTCACATGATCGAGGTGAAAACACCGAAAGGACAAAACATCAACCGCTTGGAACACTGAAGGGGAACTAACGGTAAGTAATCCATTGGCCAACCCGACAAGAACACTAAAACAAAAGCAATGACAACACACTCACATGGTGGGCTTCACTCCCCACACCCCCCAACTAAATATTCCAACTCCAAGATCGCACTGCCATGGAGGTAAGGGGCAAAGATCGACATGCTGGCCGAGCAGTTACTTTCCATTGGTTCCCTGTCAGTGTTCATAGGTCAGTGTTTTGACCTCTTGGTGCTGTTCTTGGCTCGATCATGTGAAAGCTGGGTTAGTGGGGTTTTGGTTATGTGTAGGGGACCCATATATATATATATATATATATATATATATATATATATATACACACACACACACACACACACACACACATATATAGTTTATGATGCACTGTATTGCTTTTTTTTTACTTTTCTCTAACGTAGTGCGACTGTAGCAATGGTAAATATAACTTGGGCAGGCCACAAAAAACATTCCAAAACTATTTTTCTAATTTTTATGTTTTTTTTGGAGTTATGCTTCTTGATATTCAAAAATAAGTGAGTGTGACCCATACAATGAGTCGAAGGACCACAGGGAAGACACAGAAGACCTACAGAAACTAACGGTATATTGGCTAAATTTAATATTTTATACCCACTGGACCCTGCCTGATGCCTTTACTAACTTCATCCAACGTGCTCATTCATTTGACTTCAGGCAACACCAGGCATCCCAGAGACAGGTAAAATACTTACAACCCATTTGTTCCTACTCAGGGTGCTGTATCAGAGCATTTGTCTTCACCATGGTGAGAGTTGGATAACAGGGAGAGGGTTAGCTTACAGGGCCAATGGGGTGGACTACCTCTCCATCTGAAGCAACAAGCCCCTCACAGTGGCTCACTCAGCTTCTACTTCCTGCTCCTTTGCACACTCACTTGGCTTGTGTACATTGATGCAGGCAGTATGTGCCCCCACCCTCAGGCTCCAAATGTGGAACATCATGTGATCCTTCTAGGAGTCAGCCAAAAGGCGATGAGCTGCCTCCACCCCTACATGATGGGGAAGCCTACAATGGCTGATCAATCCCATTCTCAGCTGACAACTTCTCCTCCAGGTACCTGAGTTGCTATACAAACTCAGATTGCCTGCATTGAACTCAAGAATTTATTCCTCGATTCCATGGCTGTAGCATTGTGGCTGAATTTCATAAATACCTATACTCTTCTGATGTACAGCTGCATGTGAAAGAACACCTTAATGGTATACAATTTAAACTGTGTGATGACCACTGCTTTAGTCAACTGTGTGTTCCTTTAAATGAAGATGATGTAAAATCTTCCTGTTTGGAAGTTCACAAAGTTAGGCCCTAAACTCAGATGGGTTAATACTGCCTCACTTATCTCTGTTAGAGGTCTATTCCTGTCACATAGTATTAGGATGCTTAAGAACACCTTTGATATTGATGCTCTGTCTCAGTTACTAAAACACTCACTAGTGGTGCTGCCCAAGTCAAATAAAAACCCAGGATCGCCAGCTAAAGAAAGGCATATTTCTTCATCTTGACCTTTAGGTAGTCATTGAGAATGAGATAACAGAAGCAAGCAGCAGGAATTAGACTTCATTGCAGAAGCTTGGTAACCCTAAAGTTTCCTAGAGTACAGTCAATGTTCTCCTACGTTGAGGAGAATCAGCTGAAGTGATTTGGTCACCTTGTGTGGATGTCTCCCATGAGCTTTCCATAGTAGGTGTGCCAGTTGCAGTCCACTTGGAGGATTCCTTGGAGCAGATCTAAAGACATGGTAGGAGGGACTATTACCTCTTGGTTTGCCTGGGAACTCCTGGGGTTTAAAACATGATCACTGGATTCTGTTGCTAAGGATGTCTGCTCTGACCCAATCAGCTGGCCACAAAAACAATCCTAACAGGACAATTGTTTACAAAATGGATGGATAGATGGACTTGCATCCTCTTCATGCCCAAGTAACACTGATAGCCTTGCCATATCAGTGGCAACATCTTCCTCCCCTCCTCTTTAATATTATTCTTTTTCATTAGCATCTCTGCTATCTTTCCCAGTTTATAAAATTCCACTGGAAAGTCATCTGGCCCACCTACTTTTCCCCATATCAACTTGCTTACAGCTGCCCTAACAACCCCTAATAAAACATTTCTATACAGTACTTCCCTTCCCCATTGTCTGCCCATCCCAGTACATCCTCTCTGTTCCCTCCACAGCCCAAATTAGGTCTTAATCCTTCCCTGATCTCTTCACCCCCTCTACAAATACTCTTATCTCTGGATAACACATCACAGCAACTTTGCTGGAATGCTGAAATTTAGTAAGGAAATCCTTAAGCTGCTTTGGCTGTGGAGCTTAGGGTGTAGTACCTGATATTATATGAATGTTAATAATTTCAGTACGACACGGGTTTGTAATCGAAAGTTAGGAGTCAATCTGCTAGATGGCAAAGCAGTGTGTATAGGTGACTGCTGTGTTCAGTACAGACACTCAAAGGATAAAAGCATATTGTTGGTGGAAGATATTGTGGTGTTAGGCACCCTAGTTAATAATGGGTTCACATTACTTTCTAAAAAGTATGGGCTACACTTGCAAATGGCTACATATACAAGGTGTAATCCTGCAAGTGGGATAACAGGGACCAATACCATACTGGTGATGTACTACCACAGGAATAGTGAATTAAGAAGGTGAATCAGGATCTGTTTATCTTGAGTTTACATAAGGAGCTCCTGCACAACATTTCTGTCAGTTCTGTGTGGGATGATTAAAGGTACATGGAAACAGAAAATGTGATGGGCCCCTGCTCTCTCAGATGTGTGTGGAATTTAAGGCAGTTGTCCCAATACAGGTATTATCTTTTAATTATTTCAAGTTAGCGGTCACTGTGTCCCAATGGGATGGCAGAACAACTAAACTGCTGAAAATGTGGGAAGAGGGGAGTTTACACACTTTTCCTATGGTTTTGTGCTCAATCTGCTGAGATATGAGGGCCCTTCTATGAATGAGTTCTAAGAAAAGGATCCCCAGCATGATTTCATTGTGGAGCACACCTCTATGTTGGGAGACTTCTGGTTTAGAAAGACAGCCAGACTTGGTTTTGTATAGCTGCATTATATCACCCAAAAGAGGGAAATATTACAACCAGTCTCCAGAGAGGCGGTGGGGCCTGTGCTTAATTGTATTGCTAATAAGATCATAAAGAAACCACCATGATTCTGTCCTGTGACAACAGTGCAACAGTGGGCCCTAGTTTATGGGACCTTTTGATGTTACACTAGAGTTCTTGTCATTGTGATGGTGAACATCAGGGACATACATGTTAAGAGTTATTATGCACATTTTGCTGATCATGTACATCATAACTGTTTTGATAACATAAGACAAAGTACAAAGCTTGTGTAATCTTGTGTGTTTGGACCATGTCAAAGTGTCAAAAAGATTCTAAAGAAAATTTCTTTATCACTAATTTTGGAAATGCATCTTAGATCTATTAATGGCTAAAATAAATAGGACATAATGTACATATACATCAGCAGAATATTACTAAGTGTAAATTCAATGTGGCGATTGCACATTAAGCTTTGGTTTATATATGCAGAGTTATGGATGTATGGCTGCAAGCTGAAACGACATTTGTAGTATTTCATAAACTAAATCATCAGTTTGGATAAATGGGTTCTTTTTTTTTCCATAATAAATCTTTATTGTTTTAGTATTTTCCATACAAACTTAAACAAAACAAAAAAAAAAAAATTATTAATACTTTCTAACTATTCTATCTAGTTCAATCCCAAAAAAAACATATATACAATATTTACATGAATGCCTCCAAATATAACATCAAGTTATACAGAAATATATAATAAAAGAATTTAACATAAGTCAGTTATCTCAATCTTTACTTATTAACATCTTTTCCCGTAATGAGTATATATGTCTCAGAATACACTCGATCTTCATATATTATGCCAGTATGACATTAAAAATTTGTTCCCATATCTTTGGGTTATTAATATTTTTATTATGGTCCTTCAAAAGTAATTTGTGAGCTAATATATGTCTTATTGCTAAAGTCCTAAAATTGTTCCATGAAATTTGAGATGGGTTTAACCAGTTTGTAGCTATATAAAGTTTCATTAGTAAGAAAATATTAATAAATATAATGATTTGGGACCTAGGAAGTTGTTTTGGAGGGATATGTAATATCGTGAATTCCCATGAAAGTGTTGAACTTTGATATCCCATCTTTTGGAGTTGCAGTTTTAACGAATTCCAGAGTTTATAGATACATTTACAGCTCCAGAACATATGAAGATCTGCTGTTTGATCTGTACAATATGGACAGATTGGAGAGTTTTTAGAATTAAACTTGTGCAATCTGAGGCGAGTATAGTAGGCATTTCCAAAAATCATAAGTTGAGTATACATTAATTTTTGGAAAGATATTGATTTCGTTGTTAGATTAATTGCCTTGATGAACTGCTTATCCTCTGTAAGTGGTAGTTTCTCCCTCCAATATTTTGAAATAAGTACTGAATTCTGAAATTTGAAATCCTTTATTAATTTATTAGTGGCTGTTATATATTTGACATCTTGTTGAAGAGATTGCCATAAGTTAAAACATTTTGTTATTTCCTCATCTTTAATTTTAAAGTCATCAAAATAACTTATAGCTAGTTCCTTAATCTGTCTCAAAATAGTTGAATATGACTTGGGCAGATTCATTTCTTGTCTTATTGTATTAATGGATTCTTTTAAGTAAGGATAAATATCAAGTAAGGTAAGATTCATCATAAGAGGAAAAGTTTTAAGATTTATTAGTTTATTATTAATTTTCAAGTTAGGATTTCTATGAAAAGGCTGGAACACCATCATATGCTGGATAAGATTTAGAGATCCGAACAAACTCTGTACTGAATTATGTATAATTTAATATGCTCCATTATATCATACGATTTAATCATTTCCTTTTAAAAAAGGTACTGCTTTGGGGTTAATATTCAAATTCGAGATATGTTTATAGTTCACAATTACCCACATTGGTGTCCATTTATTGCTAGATATATCATAGTTAGCAATTCTCAAGATTCTGTTTGAATTTATTATTAAATAGTATATTTCGAAATTTGGTAGATCTAGTCCCCCTTTATTTTTTGGGGTCATTAATTTGTCATATGATATTCTGGTCTTTTTTGGATCCCAAATAAATTTAGCGGATTCCCTATGAATTTGTTTAAAAAACCCTTTTGAAATGGATACTTGAGCAGATCTAAATATATATAATAATCTGGGTAAAACATTCATTTTAATAATTGCAACTTTTGCTAATACCGGTAACTTTAGATTTTTCCATCTTTTAAAGTCTAATATTATGTGATCCCAGACTAATTTAATGTTAGTGTTATAAAACTCCTTATCATCTGTAGAAAAGGTAATACCCAAGTATTTAATTTTCTCTTCAGATTTAACCTGTCCCACCAATGAAAGAAGTGAAAAGGGTTTGAGTCCTTAAGGGAAATATACTTGTTTTTTTAAGGTTAATTTTGTAATTAGATATTACCGCAAAGTTCTCCACCGCTTTCAGTAATTTTTCAGTATCTGATATTGGTGTTGTGCAATAAATATTAAGGTCATCAGCAAACGCCATGGATATTTTTGTTCCATATAATATGGGTGGATTATGATATACATTCTGTTTAATATATAAAAATAAAGGTTCTAAATATATATTAAACAACAAGGGAGACAAGGGACAGCCCTGTCGTGTTCCATTTTTAAGTTGTATTCTTTTAGAGAAACTTTTGTTAATATACAACGTAGTGTAAGGATTAGTATATAAAATTTGTAACCATGATATAAATTCCTTGGGTATGTTAAACTGTGGCAAAGTGTCAAACAAGAATCCTACATCAACCCTATCAAAAGCCTTTTGCGCATCAATTATGAGTGCATAAATATTTAAATTCTTTTGCCTAGCATAAGAAATTAATGATTATGGGAATAAACCAATACTTATCAGACAGAACAGGCAACTAATTAAATTACTAGACATGATGAAGTTATAACTAGACATGGCATAAACATTAATCAGAGATAAAGATGAGTAATTATCTGTAGAGATATATCTTTAACCTATATCAGTTCATTTTTGTATCAAAAGTCATGTTATATTATAGTCCAATAGTATTCAGAAGCACATAGTTGATATCAAATTGGCTTTTGTCACAGCGCCAGTGATATTAGTATAAAACAACTTACTTTGGATGAAATTGGCTAATGAATTGAAAGCATTCCACAATACTAAATGTGGATCAGTTCAAACTACTAAAATGCAGGAAGGTCAAAATAAACATAATGCACCCTCTGAATGGTCTACTTATATTAACCTCAACATGTGCAAACAAACAGAAAAGCTCACACATTTCTGCATGAAACGTTGCTTAAAGTACATATAAACTCTAAACATACGTTCTTAAGGATAACGGCAAATTTGCCCCATAAATCACAATAAAAAAACAAATATTTTTGCAAAGGGTAAGCACTCCATATCCGTACACCTCCTTACTATTTATTTTTTTCTCTCTGATGCCACTCCAACTCTGTGAAAGGGTGATCATTCTAAGAACATAAGCCCCACTGCTCTACCTAATATCTGTCCCTAACCCTGCACCTTACATTTCCAAATCAATTTCCATAAGACTACCACTAATGTAGACAGCATGGTGAAAACACCACACACACACACACACACACACACACACACACACACACACACACACACACACACACACACACACACACACACACAAAACCATGTCCTCACTTAACTATACCCTGCACAAACACCTCCACCCCCTTCAGAAAATCTAAAGGTTTTGGCATTACTTTCCCAAACTCACACTTATCTTACCTGCAAACATTTAACGCTGCATTCACATGAACGTTAAAATTTTGATGAATGAAACAATTAACCACATTTCTTAGTCATTCACTCTGTTGATCATCAGCTGATTCAATAACAGCAAATAAAATAAAAATAAATACATACATACATAGATAACAGATTCTGGTGACTCACAGCATGTGTGGAGGAGTTTCATTCCTGAAAATAATCCAAAGACACTAATACATAAGCACTTTCATTTCAGAAAAACAATTCTGAGGAATTTTACACATGCATATATGGGCAACTTAGCGGACTGCCAGTTCACCTACATGCATGTCTTTAAGATATGGATGTAAACATACCTTTCAACCTCAACACGAGAAATCTGGGAAAACCTAAAATAATGGGGGGAAGCAAGGCCCAAAAATAGGGAGAAATTTTAAATACTGCTCTTATACACTTAGAAAGTTGCTAGAATAACATGATTTGTGTTGACATGCTTTTTCTGAAGGATATGAAATCTGAAACTCAAATGTATGTCATTATTTAGTGACTTCAGTCCTTACTAATGTTTATGAGGCATTAATCTGGACATTCTGAGAAAATCTGGAAGTTGGGAGGTATGGACAGAAAATTAATATTTGCAAAAACAGAAAGGACATGGTGCACATTTTAGACAAAATGTACTCCAGTCCAGGACCAAACCATAAAATCAGCAAGTTTGGAACAGCAACAGTAAGTGCTGCACCATTGTCCTGCCTGAAGTCTCTACTAAATGTTTTAAACAAAACTCTGAATGCGTTACGGCTGATAAGATTACGTAAAAGTGTAACTAGTGTGGTACCACAGGGATGAGTGCTGTGCCCTCTCTTGTTTGGCCTTACTTATTATTATTTTTCAGACATCCAAGCAAATATCCCTGCAGTCAGGTTGACTACATCTGCTGATGACTGCAACTCGGGCACTCATTCATTCACACACCAATACTAAACTGCTCCAATAAGGGCTGGAATATGCACATGTACTGAAAATAGTCTCAAACTAAATGCAAAAAGTGCAACACAGCAGTGTCTGGCAAAATAAGCTGCTCCCTTCATTTTTATAACCACAAGGTCAGAAGAAACTTCAGTACTTATGTGGAGAACTCTTTCTTTCAATCATCATCTTTCCATCAAAGTCAGGAAATCCTTCTATCTGGCCAAGTTAATTTCCAATGGAATGTCTTCAAAATCCAAAGTTGTTATCCTACCTCTGTACTCTTCCCTTATCAGAACCGGTTTACTATCATAATTTCAAATCCAACTCCGTCGACCGCACTATGTTCGAACACGGAAAGTCTAACACGGCAATGTTGAACTTCAAAAGCAAGCCTAAGAAAGGGTTTTAACATGGGGCGAGGTTTGTAGTTCAGCAATAGCAGTGAACACCTATCTCGACCCATGTTAAAACCGTTCTTAGGCTTGCTTTTGAAGTTCGACATTGCCGTGTTCCAACATAGTGCGGTCGATGGAGTTGGATTTGAAATTATGATAGTAAACCATCAGAACCTTCATCAAAGATGTACAAATCCAAACATAACACTCAGCTGGAAAGGTCAAATGACTTTTAACTTAAATAAATAAATAAATAAATCCTTCAACTATTCCGATAGATTAACACAACTCTAATTATACTGAGTAGAATACCAGCTGCATTGAGCTGACCTATATCTCACTTTCAAACCATGAAAGAACCAATCCTATTTGATCTCATATTTCTTTGCAAAACCAGTGGCACTAGAACCAACCACACTAAGGACCTAAAGTTATCCCA